>NC_086128.1:54621903-54780866 GCF_963921235.1 Mobula hypostoma | reverse complement strand
AACTAAAAGTGTTGCTGCCTCACTGCTCCAGTGACTCAAGTTCAATTCTGACGTTATGTCTGTGTGGAGTTTGCATGCTCGTATTGTGAGCACGGGGGTTTCCTCCCACATCCCAAAGACACGTGTCTTTGGTAATTTCATTGGCTGCTGGAAATTAACCCCCACCCTGCAGTGTGTGGGTGAATGGTAGAATCTATGGGGAGTTGATGGAAAAGATTATTAAAGATTAGTGTTAGTTGTCACATGTACATTGAAACATACAGTAAAGTGTGCCATTCCTTCAAATATAATCAGCGAGAATTGTGTTGTGTAGCCTACAAGTGTCGCCTCGCTTCCAATGCCAACATAGCATGCCCACAAACAAGAGAAAATCTGCAGATGCTGGAAATCCAAGCAACACACACACACACAAAGTGCTGAAGGAACTCAGCAGGCCAGGCAACATCCATGGAAAAGAGTAAATAGTTGACATTTTGAGTGGAGACCCTTCATCAGAACTGGAAAAAAGAAATGAGAAGTCAGTGTAAGAAGATTGAGGGGAGAAAGAAGTACAAGGTAGTAGGAGATACGTGAAACCGGGGGAGGGGGAGAAGAGAAGTAAAGAGTTCGGAAGTTGATTGGTGAATGAGATAGAGGGCTGAAGAAGGGGGAATCTGATAGAAGAGGACAGAAGGCCATGGAAAGAAGGGAAGGGGGAGGAGCATCAGAGGGAGGTGATGGGCAGGTAAGGAGATAGTTGAAGAGGGAAGTGGGGATTGGAAATAGTGAAGGAGAGGGGGTGAGACAATTACCGGAAATTTGAGAAATCAATGTTCATGCCATCAGGTTGGAGGCTATCCAGACGGAATACAAGGTGTTGCTCCCCCAACCTGAATGTAGCTTCATCACGGCAGAGAAGGAGGCCATGTTGGAATGGGAATAGGAGGTAGAACTAAAATGGGTGGCCACCGCTTTTTCTCTTGGACAGAGTGTCGGTGCTCAGCAGTCTCCCAATCTACGTAGGGTATCACTGATATACAGGAAGCCACACGGAGAGCACTGGATACAGAAGATGACCCCAACAGACTCACAGGTGAAGTGTCGCCTCACCTGGAAGGACTGTTTGTGGCCCTGAAAGGTGGTGAGGGAGGAGGTGTAAGGGCAGTGTAGCACTTATTCCGCTTGCCAGGAGGGAGATCAGTGGAGAGGGAAGAATGGACAAGGAAGTTGCATTGGGAATGACTCCTACAGAAAGCGGAAGTGGGGTGAGGGAAAGATGTGCTTAGTGGTGGGATCCTAGAAACATAGAAACATAGAAGCATAGAAAACCTACAGCACAATACCTGCCCTTCAGCCCACAATGCTGTGCTGAACATGTCCTTACCTTAGAACTGCCTAGGCTTACTATTTTTCTAAGCTCCATGTATCCATCCAGGAGTTTCTTAAAAGACCTTATCGTTTCTGCCTCCACCACCGCTGCTGGCAGCCCATTCCACGCACTCACCACTCTCTGTGTAAAAAACTTATCCCTGACATCTCCTCTGTACCTACTTCTAAGCACCTTAAAACTATGTCCTCTCATGCTAGCCATTTCAGCCCTGGGAAGAAAGCCTCTGACTATCCACACGATCAATGCCTCTCATTATCTTGTACATCTCCTGTTGGAGATGGTGGAAGTTACAGAGAACTATGTGATGGACACAGTGGCTGGTGGGGTTGTTGGTGAGGACAAGCGGAACCCTATCCCTGGTGGGGTGGTGGGAGGATGGGGTAAGAACAGTTGTGTGTGAAATGGAAGAGATGCGGGTGAGGGCAGTGTTGATGGAGGAGGAAGGAAAGCCCCTTTTTCTGAAGAAGGAAGATATCTCATTAGTTCTGGAATGAAAAGCCTCATCCTGAGAGAAGATGTAGTGGAGACTGAGGGATTGAGAGAAAGGGATGGCATTTTTACAAGTGACAGGGTGGGAAGAGGTATAGTCCAGGTAGCTGTGAGAATCAGTGGGTTTATAAAAGATATCAGTAGATAAAGTGACTCCAGAGATTGAGACAGAGAGATTAAGAAAGGGGAGTGAGGTGAGAAACCTCTGCTGTAGTATGTGCTGACCACAGCTGTACACTGTGGCCTGACCCGTGTCTTATACAGTCTAAGCATATATGATGTGCCCTACTGCTTTATAACTTAGCTACAGCCTGTTATGCTGCCAATAGGCCATTTTTGATCATTATCATTTCTAAGGTCTCTGTGAAGCTACCCAGACCACTACATGTCCCTGAGATACTCTGGACTGCAATTTTGCAGCAAAATCCAGACTTGATGTACGTTATGGATGAGTGTCTAGTGACCAAGATGATCATTAAGCTCCATAAACCACAGTCTGTCACCGAGAATGCCAATGCCTGGATTAAAAAACAGGCAAGTATACTGATTCCTAGGATGGCTGGATTGACATACAAGGGGAAATTGGGCAGTTAGAGGACTAAGAGGGAGGCATAGAGGAACCAATTAAATTCTAGTAGCTCACGTGAAATGGTGCTATTAATGACCCAGACTTGGTTGAGAACTTACTCTTAGTAAGGCCAAGCAGCATCTATGGAAAAGAGAAAACAGTTGACATTTCAAGCTGAGGCCCTTCATCAGGACTGGAGGAGATAAGAAGCCAGAGTATGAAAGTGACCCTGATGCTGAGCTTGTCAACTTCATCGACTTTGTCTCCAAGTTCCACTCTGCCCTCAAATTTACCTGCTCCATTTCCGACTACTGAACTCCCTGCCACCACCTAGGTCTCATCATGTATGAAGCACCAGTAACGTTAAACTGTGCATGTTTAAACATATTTTATATGTAACTTCTGCTAATTATCAATCTTCTAGAATATATGTAATTAATTACTTGTTAATTTATTTGTGTAATAAATTAAACTTTATGTATTGTGCAGTACACCTTGGTCGGATGAACGTTGTTTTGTTTGGCAGTATACACATGTACAGTTGAATGACAATAAACTTGAACTTGAACTTGAACTTGAGATGCTGGAAGTCCAGAGTATCACACACAAAATGCTGGAGGAACTTTGCAGGTCAGGCAGCATCTACCCATAGAGTGTGTTTTGAAGATGTGGCCAAAGCTGGAGAATTCTAGCTCTGCAAAGAAGCTGTCAAGGTACAGACTGAGTGGAAACTTGATCAAGGTGTACTTAGATAAGAGTATAAACAGAAGGGTTTTGATTCCCTTGGAAAAAATGATATAAATCAGACTGAAGAGGCTGAAGTTAATTAGTAGGATATGAGGAGGGCAGTTAGAAATGGAACAATCAGTACAAGCGTTTTGTCCCATAGTGTCTGTTAGACCATAAGAACATAAGACAAAGAAGCAGAAGTCGGCCATTCGGCCCATCGAGTCTGCTCCACCATTTTATCATGAGCTGATCCATTCTCCCATTTAGTCCCACTCCTCTGCCCTCTCACCATAACCTTTGATGCCCTGGCAACTCAGATGCCTATCAATCTCTGCCTTAAATACACCCAACGACTTGGTCTCTACTGCCACCCGTGGCAACAAATTCCATACATTCACCACCCTCTGGCTAAAAAATTTCTTCGCATTTCTGTTCTGAATGGGCGCCCTTCAATTCTTAAGTCATGCCCTCTCGTACTAGACTCCCACATCATGGGAAACAACTTTGCCACATCCACTCTGTCCAGGCCTTTCAACATTCGAAATGTTTCTATGAGGTCTCCCCTCATTCTTCTAAACTCCAAGGAATACAGTCCAAGAGCGGACAAATGTTCCTCATATGTTAACCCTCTCATTCCCGGAATCATTCTAGTGAATCTTCTCTGTATCCTCTCCAATGTCAGCACATCCTTTCTTAAATAGGGAGACCAAAACTGCCCACGGTACTCCAAGTGAGGTCTCACCAGCGCCTTATAGAGCCTCAACATCACATCCCTGCTCCGATACTCTATTCCTCGAGAAATGAATGCCAACATTGCATTCGCCTTCTTCACCACTGACTCAACCTGGAGGTTAACCTTAAGGGTATCCTGTACGATGACTCCCAAGTCCCGTTGCATCTCAGAACTTTGAATTCTCTCCCCACTTAAGTAATAGTCTACTCATTTATTTCTTCTGCCAAAGTGCATAACCATACACTTTCCAACATTGTATTTCATTTGCCACTTCTTTGCCCATTCTTCCAATCTATCCAAGTCTCTCTGCAGACTCTCTGTTTCCTCAGCACTACTGGCCCCTCCACCTATCTTTGTATCGTCAGCAAACTTAGCCACAAAGCCATCTATTCCATAATCCAAATCATTGATGTACAATGTAAAAAGAAGCGGCCCCAACACGGACCCCTGTGGAACACCACTGGTAACCGGCTGCCAACCAAAATAGGATCCCTTTATTCCCACTCTCTGTTTCCTGCCAATCAGTCAACGCCCTATCCACGTATGTAACTTTCCCGTCATTCCATGGGCCCTTATCTTGTTAAGTAGCCTCATGTGTGGCACCTTGCCAAAGGCCTGAAAATCCAAATATACAACATCCACTGCATCTCCCTTGTCTAGCCTACTGGTAATTTCCTCAAAAAAATTGTAATAGGTTTGTCAGGCAGGATTTTCCTTTGAGGAATCCATGCTGAGTTCTGCCTGTCTTGTCATATGCCTCCAGGTACTCTGTAACCTCATCCTTGACAATCGACTCCAACAACTTCCCAACCACTGATGTCAAGCTAACAGGTCTATAATTTCCTTTTTACTTCCCATTAGATAGCAGGGTGACATTTGCAATCTTCCACTCCTCCAGAACCATGCCAGAATCGTATCGATTTCTGAAAGATCATCGCTAATGCCTCCGCAATCTCCACAGCTACTTCCTTCAGAACACGCGGGTGCATTCCATCTGGTCCGGGAGATTTATCTACCTTTAGACTTTTCAGCTTCCTGAGTACTTTCTCTGTCGTAATTGTGACTGCGCACACTTCTCTTCCCTGCCACCCTTGAGTGTCCGGTATACTGCTGTGTATTTAAATTTCAAAAGTACTTGAGTAATATTGTTAATATATTGTTTGATTAAGCATTCTTGTTCATTTAAATAATTCATTATGAGTTATATGTAAAAATATGTGAATGGCATATGTCATCATGCCACCACATCATAATTGCATGCCTCACTTAAAGTAAAAATGAAGCTAGGACCCGTTCTCCTGGGCTCCCGTCTTTTTCTTGCAATCAGTTTTATGTTTTGGAGTTACAAAATACAAACCCCATTTCCAGAAAAGTTGGGATATGTTCCAAAATGCAATAAAAACAAAAATCTGTGATATGTTAATTCACGTGAACCTTTATTTAACTGACAAAAGTACAAAGAAAAGAGTTTCAATAGTTTTACTGACCAACAATTGTAGTTTGTAAATATACACAAATTTAGAATTTGATGGCTGCAACACACTCAACAAAAGTTGAGACAGAGTTAAAATAAGATTGAAAAGTGCACAGAATATTCAAGTAACACCGGTTTGGAAGACTCCACATTAAGCAGGCTAATTGGTAGCAGGTGAGGTATCATGACTGGGTATAAAAGTAGCATCCATCAAAGGTTCAGTCTTTGCAAGCAAGGATGGGTCGTGGCTCACCCCTTTGTGCCAAAATTCGTGACAGAATTGTTAGTCAGTTCAGAAGGAACATTTCTCAACGCAAGATTGCAGAGAATTTAGGTCTTTCAACATCTACAGTACATAATATTGTGAAAAGATTCAGAGAATTCAGAGACATCTCAGTGCGTAAAGGGCAAGGTCAGAAACCACTGTTGAATGCGCATGATCTTCGAGCCCTCAGGCGGCACTGCCTAAGAAACCGTCATGCTACTGTGACAATTATAGCCACCTGGGCTCAGGAGTACTTCAGAAAACCATTGTCACTCAACATAGTCCGTCGCTGCATCCAGAAATGCAACTTGAAACTGTATTACGCAAGGAGGAAGCCATTCATCAACTCTATGCAGAAATGCCGGCGAGTTCTCTGGGCCCGAGCTCATCTCAGATGGACTGAAAGACTGTGGAACCATGTTTTATGGTCAGATGAGTCCACATTTCAGCTAGTTTTCGGAAAAAACCGGCGTCGAGTTCTTCGTGCCAAAGATGAAAACGACCATCCAGATTGTTATCAGCGAAAGGTGCAAAAGCCAGCATCTGTGATGATATGGGGGTGCATCAGTGCCCACAGCATGGGTGAGTTGCATGTATGTGAAGGTACCATTGACTCTGAGGCGTATATTAGGATTTTAGAGAGACATATGTTGCCATCAAGGCGATGTCTCTTCCCGGGACGTCCATGCTTATTTCAGCAGGACGATGCCAGACCACATTCTGCACGGGCTACAACAGTGTGGCTTTGTAGACACAGAGTGCGTGTGCTTGACTGGCCTGCTGCCAGTCCAGATCTATCTCCTATTGAAAATGTATGGCGCATCATGAAGAGGAGAATCAGACAGCGGAGACCACGGACTGTTGAGCAGCTGAAGTCTTATATCAATGGACAAAATTTCCAGTTGCAAATCTACTACAATTAGTATCCTCAGTTCCAAAAAGATTAAAAAGTATTATTAAAAGGAAAGGTGATGTAACACAATGGTAAACATGCCTCTGTCCCAACTTTTGTTGAGTGTGTTTCAGCCATCAAAATTTAAATTTGTGTATGCTTACAAAATACAATTAAGTTGGTCAGTAAAACTATTGAAAATCTTTTCTTTGTACTTTTGTCAGTTAAATAAAGGCTCATGTGAATTAACGTATCACAGATTTTGTTTTTATTGCATTTTGGAAAATATCCCAACTTTTCTGGAAATGGGGTTTGTAGTTGCAATTTATCCTAACTCCAGAACACACCTTAACTGCCCCTCTTCTTGGC
This sequence comes from Mobula hypostoma, assembly GCF_963921235.1. Lineage (NCBI taxonomy): Eukaryota > Metazoa > Chordata > Chondrichthyes > Myliobatiformes > Myliobatidae > Mobula > Mobula hypostoma. The sequence continues at coordinate 54,773,978 of NC_086128.1, read as the reverse complement.
CTTCCCGGACAAAAATGAATTTGATCCAGGAAAGGCCAAACTTTAAGGAGGATCTAATCAAAAAGGGCAGCAAAAATGCTCTGTTCTTAGGACCACCTTCCCCAATTACCTATCACATCCTTATGTGCATCTACATCTATGCTATCATCCTTAATAGCTCCCTACAAGACTCTAAACAGAAATTTGACGAATGGTCTTTAAAATACAGCTTGGACATTCGTATGTCTGTTGCCTCATTCCTTGCTGGCCAATTGCAGTTTTGATCACATTTTTCATTCTTTACCCTTTCATTCTCTGACCACTTGCTGATGTCACTGATGCTAACCCAGGCCAGCAAACATCTTAATTTTATGTGTATTCTCGTCACAATACACAAATTTAGAATTTGATGGCTGAAACACACTCAACAAAAGTTGGGACAGAGTTAAAATAAGACTGAAAAGTGCCCAGAATATTCAAGTAACACCGCTTTGGAAGACTCCACATTAAGCAGGCTAATTGGTAGCAGGTGAGGTATCATGACTGGGTATAAAAGTAGCGTCCATCAAAGGCTCAGTCTTTGCAAGCAAGGATGGGTCGTGGCTCACCCCCTGTGCCAAAATTCGTGAGAGAGTTGTTAGTCAGTTCAAAAGGTACTGCCTAAGAAACCGTCATGCTACTGTGACAATTACAGCCAACTGGGCTCGGGAGTACATCAGAAAACCATTGTCACTCAACACAGTCCGTCGCTGCATCCAGAAATGCAACTTGAAACTGTATTATGCAAGGAGGAAGCCATACATCAACTCTATGCAGAAACGCCGGCGAGTTCTCTGGGCCCGAGCTCATCTCAGATGGACGGAAAGACTGTGGAACCATGTTTTATGGTCAGATGAATCCACATTTCAGCTAGTTTTCGGAAAAAACGGGCGTCGAGTTCTTCGTGCCAAAGATGAAAACAACCATCCAGATTGTTATCAGCGAAAGGTGCAAAAGCTAGCATCTGTGATGGTATGGGGGTGCATCAGTGCCCATGGCATGGGTGAGTTGCATGTATGTGAAGGTACCATTGACTCTGAGGCGTATATTAGGATTTTAGAGAGACATATGTTGCCATCAAGGCGACATCTCCATGCTTATTTCAGCAGGACAATGCCAGACCACATTCTGCACGGTCTACAACAGCATGGCTTTGTAGACACAGAGTGCATGTGCTTGACTGGCCTGCTGCCAGTCCAGATCTATCTCCTATTGAAAATGTATGGCACATCATGAAGAGGAGAATCAGACAACGGAGACCACGGACTGTTGAGCAGCTGAAGTCTTATATCAAGCAAGAATGGACAAAATTTCCAACTGCAAATCTACTACAATTAGTATCCTCAGTTCCAAAACGATTAAAAGGTGTTATTAAAAGGAAAGGTGATGTAACACAATGGTAAACATGCCTCTGTCCCAACTTTTGTTGAGTGTGTTGCAGCCATCAAATTCTAAATTTGTGTATGTTTACAAAATACAATTAAGTTGGTCAGTAAAACTATTGAAAATCTTTTCTTTGTACTTTTGTCAGTTAAATAAAGGCTCATGTGAATTAACGTATCACAGATTTTGTTTTTATTGCATTTTGGAAAATATCCCAACTTTTCTGGAAATGGGGTTTGTATATCAGTGGTGACAAGTAAGTTTTAAAAGAACCCAAGACAACAAAAAAAGCGCAGAGAGATGTTCGAGGTTTAAAATAAAAAGCAAAAATTGGACAAGTACCAGGTGATAATAATCATAAATAAACAAAGAGCAGAAATGGCTGGCTACATTGGAAAGGTAGATGCATGATTGCACCAGAGATAACCAGTTGCAAATTAAGTAGTATGGCTTCCCTGCTTGTTGATAGATCAGTACAGCACAGTAACAGGTGTTTTGATCAAAAAAGATAAGAGAAAAACTGAAGATGCTGGAAATCTAAGATAAAAGCAGAAAACGCTGGAAATACAGACCATGAATGTGGCCTGACCTGCTGAGTAGGGCCAACATCCATTGCCTTTATCCATTCAAAGAGTTATGGGCTCTGAAACTCTGAAATTACATTTATATTTACAATTGGGAGAGACATGTAGCTCGTAAAGCCACCACCTCACAGCTTTGGAGGCATGGGTTCAATCCCGACCTCTGAAGCCTCCTGTGTGGAGTTACAATACATGTTCCCCTCCCCCCCACATCGTTTGGGTTTCCCAGGTGCTTCAGTTTCATCCTACATCCTGAAGATTTGCAAGTTAACTGGCCCCAGTAAATTGCCCCTAGTAGGTACATGAGTGGTAGAATCTGGGGGATAGTTATTGGGATTGTGGAGAGTATGAATTAGGAGAGGATGGGTCAATGGTCAGTGTGGACCCAATGGGCCAAAGTGCCTGTTTCCATGCTATATCTCTAAGACTCCATGGCTAAGTACCTGGATGAAAATTTGAGCTGTGCCCTGCATGGAAAGAACCAGAAAGTGAGATTCACCTAAGTTCAGCAAGGACAAGAAAGGCCTAGATAGAGTCAATGTAGAGAGGATGTTTCCAATAGTGGGAGAGTCTAGGATCAGAGGGCACAGCCTCAGAATACAAGGGAGGTCCCTTTTGATCAGAGAGGAGGAGGAAATTCTTTAGCCATAGATTGGTGAATCTGTTGAATTCATTGCCACAAACAACTGTGGTGGCCAGGACATTAGGTCTATTTAAAGCAGAGGTTGATAAGTTCTTAAATTAAATTAGATTAGCTTTTATTTGTCACATGTACACCAATACATTGAAATGATTTGTTTGCATCAACAACAAAAACAATCCAAAGTGTCACCACACTTCAGACAACAACATAGTATGCCCACAACCTACTAAACCAAACCCATACATGTTTTGAATGTGGGAGGAAACCAGAGCACCTGGAGGAAGCCAATGTGGTCTTAGGGAGAATGTACAACCTTCTTCCAGACAGTGGTGGGAGATGAACCTGGGTCACTGGTACTGTAAAGCATTGTGCTAACTGCTAACCTACCATGCCACCCTATTTGATTAGTAAGGGTATCAAAGGTTACAGGGAGAAACCGGGAGAATGGGATTGAGAAGGAAAATGAATTATTCATGATTGAATAGAGGAGCAGACTCGATGGGCCAAATGATCTATTTTTTCTCCTTTGCCTTAATGTCCATCATCCAAACAATGCTCTCTTCTCACTGCTACCATCAGGCAGGAGGTATAAGAGCCTTAGGTTCCACATAGCCAGGTTCATAACAGGAATTCTGCAGATGCTGGAAATTCAAGCAGTGTGGCTTCATCTTTACAGTAGAGGAGGCCGTGGATAGACATGTCAGAATGGGAATGGGATGTGGAATTAAAATGTGTAGCCACTGGGAGATCCTGCTCACAGCTATCTGGACTATTCTTCTTCTCATCCTGTCTCTTGCAAAAATGGGAGACAATTTTGCTGAACACCTACGCTCTGTCCGTCAGAGAAAGCAGGGTCTCCCAGTGGCCACTCAGGTTGGAGGAACAACACCTTATATTCCGTCTGGGTAGCCTCCAACTGGATGGCATGAACATCGACTTCTCTAACTTCCGCTAATGCCCCACCTCCCCCTCGTACCCCATCTGTTACTTATTTTTATACACACATTCTTTCTCTCACTCTCCTTTGTCTCCCTCTGTCCCTCTGAATATACCCCTTGCCCATCCTCTGGGTTCCCCCCCCCACTCCTTGTCTTTCTTCCCGGACCTCCTGTCCCATGATCCTCTCGTATCCCTTTTGCCTATCACCTGTCCAGCTCTTGGCTCCATCCCGCCCCCTCCTGTCTTCTCCTATCATTTTGGATCTCCCCCTCCCCCTCCAACTTTCAAATCTCTTACTAACTCTTCCTTCAGTTAGTCCTGACGAAGGGTCTCGGCCTGAAACGTCGACTGCACCTCTTCCTAGAGATGCTGCCTGGCCTGCTGTTTTCACCAGCAACTTTGATGTGTGTAGCCAGGTTCATGGAGAGTTAGTTGAATCAGCATAGATAACTTCACTCACCTCAACGCTGAACTGATTCCACAACCTATGGACTCTTTTTCAAGGTCTTACAACTCATGTTCTCAGTGTTATTTATTTATTGTATATATTATTTGCTTTTTTGTATTTGCATATTTTACCTTCATTTTGCACATTGGTTGTTTCTCCATCTGTGTAGATTTCCATTGATTCTATTGTCTTTCTTTGTTCTATTGTGAATGCCCACAAGAAAATGAGTAACAGAGTAGTATATGGTGACATATGCATACTTTGATAATAAATTTACTTTGAGCTTTGAAGTCTAAGATGGCTGAATATTCTAATGATATTCAGTGAATTTTGATGGCTCCATATAATTCTATGAGAAGGATCCAGTTGGAGGCTCATAACAGATACCTGTCTTTTAGCCTCAGGGGCTTCACCATCGTTCTGCTCCATCACTCTGAGACACAGAGGATGTTGCAAAGCAAGACAAACAGTCAAAGAGCTGTAAAGTACGTTGAAATGTTTACAGATCTTAATCAGCATTGTGACTTACATGGTTCATTACCCACTGATGTCCTACATTGGAGAGAGTTAAAATTAAACTGGAAGTCCCATTCCTAATTGTTATCTTGACACCAACCATGGTGAGCAATGCACACCATTAAACAGCTTCAAACATCATTAGTTATAAGCAAATTATGTTGCTTTGACGCAACAGGACAAGAAATTTCCTCTCAGGGAAATTCCTGTGAGTTATTTTTTGTTCAACGCGTCACTGTATATCAAGCTGAGTTTCTGACCTTGTTTCCTGAACTGAGTTTCAATCTTGTGCAATCATCAATGTGTCAGCTCCAAAATTAGTCCTTGGCATTGTATGTTCAACAATTAGTCGGACAGTACAAATGCCATGTTTACAAGTTTGTGGGATTTTGAGAAAATAAAATGAATTTATGTACCAACTTCTGCACATTCCTCAAAGTCAAAGTAAATTTATTATCAAAGTATGTATATGTCACCATATATTACATCAATATTCACCTTCTTGCAGGCATTTACAGAAAAGTAAAGAAATACAATAGAATTTATGAAAAACTATACATAAAGACTGGCAAACAATGTGCAAAACGAGAGAAATCGTGGAAGTAAAAATAGGTACATAGAAGGGTCCTGCCAAAGATTCTCGGCCTGAAACGTTGACTGTAATCTTTTCCATAGATGCTGCCTTGCCTGCTGAGTTCCTCCAGCATTTTAGAAACATAGAAACATGGAAAACCTACAGCACAATACAGGCTGTTCGGCCCTCAAAATTGTGCCCAACATGTCTCTACCTCAGAAATTACCTAGGGTTACCCATAGCCCTCTATTTTTCTAAGCTCCATGTTCCTATCCAAAAGTCTCTTAAAAGACCCTATCATATCCGCCTCCACCACCGTCACCGGCAGCCCATTTCACACACTCACCACTCCCTGCATAAAAAACTTACCCCTGACATTTCCTCTGTACCTACTTCCAAGCACCTTAAACCTGTGTCCTCTTGTGGCAACCATTTCAGCCCCGGGAAAAAGCCTCTGACTATCCACACGATCAATGCCTCTCATCATCTTACACACCTCTATCAGGTCACCTCTCATCGCTCCAAGGTGAAAAGGCTAAGTTCACTCAACCTGTTTTCATAAGGCATGCTCCCCAATCCAGGCAACATCCTTGTAAATCTCCTCTGCATCCTTTCTATGGCTTTCACATCCTTCCCGTAGTGAGGAGACCAGAACTGAGCACAGTGCTCCAAGTGGGGTCTGACCAGGGTCCTATATAGCTGCAACATTACCTCTCAGCTCCGAAATTCAATTCCACAATTGATGAAGGCCAATACACCACATGCCTTCTTAACCACAGAGTCAACCTGCGCAGCTGCTTTGAGCATCCTATGGACTCAGACCCCAAGGTCCCTCTGATCCTCCACACTGCCAAGAGTCTTACCATTAATATTATATTCTGCCATCATATTTGACCTATCAAAATGAACAACTTCACACTTATCTGTGTTGAACTCTATCTGCCACTTCTCAGCCCAGTTTTGCATCCTATCAATGTCCCACTGTAACCTCTGACAGCCCTCCACACTATCCACAACACCTCCAACCTTTGTGTCATCAGCAAATTTACTAACACATCCCTCCACTTCCTTATCCAGGTCATTTATAAAAATCACAAAGAGTAAGGGTCCCAGAACAGATCCCTGAGGCACATCACTGGTCACTGACCTCCACGCAGAATGTGACCCGTCTACAACCACTCTTTGCCTCCTGTGTGCAAGCCAGTTCTGGATCCACAAAGCATGTCCCCTTGGATCCTATATCTCCTTACTTTCTCAATAAGCCTGGCATGGGGTACCTTATCAAATGCCTTGTTGAAATCCATATACATTACATCTACTGCTCTTCTTTCATCAATGTGTTTAGTCACATCCTCAAAAAATTCAATCCAGCTTGTAAGGTACGACCTGCCCTTGACAAAACCATGCTGACTATTCCTAATCATATTATACCTCTCCAAATGTTCATAAATCTTGTCTCTCAGGATCTTCTTCAACAACTTAACAACCACTGAAGTAAGACTCACTGGCCTATAATTTCCTGGGCTATCTCTACTCCCTTTCTTGAATAAAGGAACAACATCCGCAACCCTCCAATCTTCTGGAACCTCTCCCATCCCCATTGATGATGCAAAGATCATTGGTAGAGGCTCAGCAATTCCCTCCCTCGCCCCCCACAGTAGCCTGGGGTACATCTCATCCGGTCCTGGCGATTTATCCAACTTGATGCTTTCCAAAAGCTCCAGCACATCCTCTTTCTTAATATCTACATGCTCAAGTTTTTCAGTCTGCTGCAAGTCAGCACTGCAATCACCAAGATCCTTTTCCATAGTGAATACTGAAGTAAAGTATTCATTAAGTACCTTTGCTTTTCCCTTCGGTTCCAAACACACTTTCTCACTGTCACACTTGATAGGTCCTATTCTTTCACATCTTATCCTCTTGTTCTTCACATACTTGTAGAATGCCTTGGGGTTTTCCTTAATCCTGTCCACCAAGGCCTTCTCATGGCCCCTTCTGGCTCTCCTAATTTCCTTTTTAAGCTCCTTCCTGTTAGCCTTATAATCTTCTAGATATCTAACATTACCTAGCTCTCTGAACCTTTTGTAAGCTTTTCTTTTCTTCTTGACTAGATTTATTACAGCCTTTGCACACCACAGTTCCTGTACACTACCATAAATTCCCTGTCTCATTGGAAAGTACCTATGCAGAACTCCACATAAATATCCCCTGAACGTTTGCCACATTTCTTCTGTACTTCTCCCTGAGAACATCTGTTCCCAATTTAGGCTTCCGATTTCCTGTCTGATAGCCTCATAATTCCCCTTACTCCAATTAAACACTTTTCTAACTTGTCTGTTCCTATCTCTCTTCAATGCTATTGTAAAGGAGATAGAATTATGATCACTATTTCCAAAATGCTCTCCCACTGAGAGATCTGACACCTGACCAGGTTCATTTCCCAATACCAAATCAAGTACAGTCTCTCCTCTTGTGGGCTTATCTACATATTGTGTCAAGAAACCTTCCTGAACACACCTAACAAACTCCACCCCATCTAAACCCCTTGCTCTAGGGAGATGCCAATTGATATTTGGGAAATTAAAATCTCCCATCACGAGAACTCTGTTATTATTACACCTTTCCAGGATCTGTTTCCCTGTCTGCTCCTCGCCCTGTTACTATTGGGCGGCCTATAAAAATCACCTAGTAGAGTTATTGACCACTTCCTGTTCCTAACCTCCAGCCGCAGAAACTCCGTAGACAATCCCTCCATGATGTTCACCTTTTCTGTAGCCATGACACTATCTCTGATCAACAGTGCCACACCCCCACCTCTTTTGCCTCCCTCCCTGTCCTTTCTGAAACATCTCAAACCTGGCACTTGAAGTAACCATTCCTGTCCCTGAGCCATCCAAGTCTCTGTGATGGCCACCACATCATAGCTCCAAGTACTGATCCACGATCTAAGCTCATCCGCTTTGTTCACAATACTCCTTGCGTTGAAATAGACGCATCTCAAACCGTCCGTCTGAGCGCATCCCTTCTCTATCACCTGCCTAACCTCCCATTTTGTGTGTGTTGCTTGGGTTTCCAGCATCTGCAGATTTTCTCTTGTTTGTGAATAGATAGATAGATAGATAATACTGAGAACCTAAGTTAAGGAGTCCTTGAAAGTGAGTCAATAAGTTGTGGAATCAGTTTAGTGTTGAGGTGAGTGAAATTTTCCACACTGGTTCAGGAGCCTGATGGTTGAGGGGTAATAATTGTTCCTGAACCTGGTGGTGTGGGACTATAGGCTCCTGTACCTCCTTCCCAACTGTAGCAGAAAGAAGAGAGCCTGGCCCGAATGATGGGCATTCTTGATAATGGATGCTGCTTTCTTGTGGCTGTTTTCCAGTGCTCTGTGGTGGGGAGGGCTTGACTTTGAAATATCTTGCAGCCAATGGGACTATTCTGTACTGAAGACACTACTGACAATAGGCAAGATCCCACAAAGGGTAATGAGGAATGATCAGATGATCTGATCTTTCTTATTCAAGATGCTAGATTTAAGACTGTTTATTGTTATTCTTCAGTACGAGCGTAAAGGAGAACAGAAAGGTTTTTACCCGAGATCCGATGCAGCATAAGAAAGCACAATAAGCATTGAAAACACAATAAATATGAATACTGTGTAAAAGCAATCCTATCAAACACGATGTTTTTATTTTAATTTTTATTTAGAGTTGCACTGCCCAGTAGCGCACTGATTTAACCCTAGCCTAATCACAGGACAATTTGCAATTAAATGGTAGGTCTTTGGATTGTGGGAGGAAATCCACACAGTTCATGGGGAGAACATTCAAACTCCTTACTGACGGCGCCAGAATTGAACTCCGTTCTCCTGAATGCCCCAAGCTGTAATAGTGTCACCTTAACCACTACACTGCTATAGCACCCTGTACAAGTACAAGTAATTGATTGTGACATTATGTACATCAGATTAGATTATATACATAGACTGACTGTATATACATAAAGAATATGTGTACATAAGGTGACTGTGAAAGGAAATGATAAAATGACAAAGTGACTCTTGGCAAGGCATATGAAAACATCGGACAATGGCTGTGTTGGGGGATGTTGCATGCAGTGATGTTTCAGTAATGCTGAATAAGGGATAAATGCTTGCTAGGACTTTGGGATATCTTCTCTGCTGGTCCTTTGGCATTTTTTATGTCCATCAGAAGAACAAAGCAATGCAAAGCTTCATTTAAAAGACAGCACTGTCAACGCCGCAGGGTGCCCTCAGTGCTATACTGCTCAGTACCAAGCTGGACTATCAGACAAGGTTCGTCTGACCAAGTCCCTTGAGGAGAACTTAACTACCACACCTTAGTGATACAGTGTTAGCCACAGAGGCACTCCAGACCATAGGTCTGGTGAGACCATGGGGGTTCAGACCACCACCAAACCCCTCACAGAATCCTTGTTTCTCATCCCAATTTTACAGACCAACACAAGAGGAAATTAACTGTAGCTGCAAATATTTAGCAAAGGAAACAGCTGCTCAAACACTTCAATCTCTGGCTGTTTGTTTTAAGAGGCAAAAGCTTGTAGGAACAATTAGGCAGCAATCCCACTGTTAAGGGAATCAGAATCAGAATCAGGTTTAGTATCACTGACAGATGTCATGGAATTTATCGTTTTTCAGCAGCATTAGAGTGCATACTTAAAATACTATAAATTACAATAAGAAATATATATTAAAATTAAATTCAATAAGTAGTGCAAAAAGAGAACAAAAATAGTGCCCGTGATGGAGCTGGATGAGTTTGCAACCCTCAGCAACTTTTTACGAGCATGTGCAGTGGCTCCTTCATACCAGTTGGAATGCTCTCCACGGTTCATCTGTAAAAACTTGCTGGAGTCTTTGGTGACTATCAGTGTTCCATCCTGAAGAAGAGTGCTTGACTACACAGAAGAGGGAGAAAGTGGGAAAAAAGTTAACAGGAAAGGACAAAATATTGATTGAAAAGAAGACAGAAAGAAGCATGGAGGAACTCTGCATTTATTTACTGCTTTCAAATTATTGAATTATCACAATGATTGATTGACTTGGTGGTCCACTTTATCTGACGATGACAGCTTCAAACCTGGGCAGGGGAGTTTTCAAAGTGGAAAAACCTTTGCACTGGCCCAGTTCCACTCTCTCAACCTTGAAAGTCCAGGTCCAGTGGTATGAGTAGTCGTCACAACTGGGGTCTGCTTTGGTTGCAGTGGATGACCATGACTTCTTCTGTGTCTTGTCATGCCCTTTGCTCTCCACAAAGTGTTGCAGAACCATTGGATCTCACTGTTGACCTCATCTGCCCAGTCTGCTGGTGCTGACTTTGCATGCTAGGACAAGCATGTCCTTATTTCATCGGGGTATGAGGCCCAGCACCACCCTCACCTGGTTTAGCCCGCCTGTCAAAGCAGTGTACTGGGGTGTGGCCGCTGTCACGTGCAAACAGCTACTTGCAGCCACAGGTGAGATCTGAGTGTCCACTGGGGACCAAAGATGAATGAGTTGCCCCAGAATGGACATGACAAGCCCCTTCACAGGAGGTGTGACCCCTTCCTGGATCTCCCTTACACTTCAGTGGCCCAATAGCAGAATATGTTTTACAAAATCAGGCACCTCTGCAGAGCCTTTCTCAAATCCAGAATGCCCCAAAGTACTTTAATGTCAAATCAGTTACTTGGAAATTATGAGGAAAAAGTATTTTCCAAATAAAAGCAAGAAACGTTGAGAGAGGTAGCCTACTGCTTGGTTAGGGGGTGGTTTTAACTGGACTCTTAATACAGGAGAGTGAGGTGGAGAGTTAGAAAAGGGTAGAATCTATACTCCAGGAGGTGATGCCTCTGCGATTGAAGGCCCAGCCATCATTACTGGGTCAAAGCAAGGGCAATTGTGTATAAAAGACTGGAGGAGGAGGGTTAGAATTAAAGGAGGTGGGTGGAAAGAACTTAGAGCAGTGTTATTTCATCCTTGTGCTATCTAAGAGTCTCTTAAATGTTTCTAAACTACCACCACCCCGGCAGTGTGTTCCACACACCCACCAACCTTTTTTAAAAAAAACTAGCTCTGACATCCCCTACATTTTCCTCCAATCACCTTAAAATTAAGCTGCCTCGTATTAGCCATTTCCACTCTGTGGAAAAGTCTCTGGCTGTCCACTCTATCTATGCCTCTTATCATCTTATATTCCTCTATCAAGTCACCTCTCATCCTTCGCTTCAGAGAGAAAAGCCCTAGCTCGCTCCACCTATCTTCATAAGACATGCTCTCAAGTCCAGGCAGCATCCTGGACCCTCTCTAAAGTTTCCATATCCTTCCTATAATGAGGCAACCAGAACTGAATACAATTCTCCAAGTGTGGTCTCACCAGGTTTTTATAGAGCTGCAACGTTATCTCATTCTTCTTGAACGCAGTCCCCTGACCAATGAAGGCCAACACACCATACGCTTTCTTAACCATCCTATCAACTTGCACTGCAACATTTAGAGATCTATGGACATGGATTGAGCTGGGTTCAAAGATGGCAAAGGGGATGATCTTACCAGGATTTAACCATGAGAAAAGCAAAGTATGGAAGGAAAGAGAAAGCTGCTGACAAGCAGGACGAGAGAAAGAGTCAGGGGGAAGAAAGGAAACAAATGGGGTTCTTTCTGAGTCAAATGCTGAGAGGATGGAGCAGATGCAGAAAGAGGAAAGTGACTGTCCAAGATTTTAAACAGTTCTAATGGATAGAATTAAGGGAAGAAAAATGTCAAATACAAGGCGAAATGAATTAACGGGGTTATGATAAATGGATGTAATGCACCTCCAAAGCTTCCACAGGCCTTGGGGAAACTTTCTACAGAGGCTCTTTGCTCTCTACTGGCATGAAGCAAAGTTTTTTGCAATCCCAGTCACAGTGAGCCTTATCCCTTATAATCTTCATTTTGACAGAGACAAAAACTCAAGAAGATTTGAAGATTCTAATCTGCAGATTGAAACACGAAGCCCAAAGACATTCCTCGGTACTGTACACAGGGAGGGTTTCAGCAAAGCTGTACTTCTTATCAGGAGTTTACCTCACAGAGTTTCAAGCTACCTGCTGTTACATGAGGAGAGATTTGCTGCACGGTGGCATTGGCCACTGGACATCACGTCTGCTGGAAGGAACTGGAGACTACAGATGCCGGAATTTGGAGCTACAACCCGCTAGAGGAACTCAGCAGGTCGAACAGCCTCTGTGAATTGTCAACGTTTCAAATTAAAAACTAATGCAGGGCTTTGACCCAAAATGTTTACAATCTTTTCCTGCCCGCAGGTGCCACTGGCCTCACTGAGCTCCTCCAGCACATAGTTTATTAGCTGGGAGGAGTTATTGGTTGAACAATTCCTTTATTAGCTAGGTTGAGGGAGATGAACTATAGTGTAAGATTGGAGAAGGTTGGATCATCCTCCTTGGAGCATAAAACCATAAGACTATAAGACGTACGAGCAGAATTAGGCCATTTGGCCCATCGAGTCTGCTCCACCATTCCATCACAGCTGATCTATCATCCATCACAACCCCATGCTCCTGCAGGTTCCCTGTAACCTTTGACGCCCTTACTGACCAAGAATAAATCAACCTCCACCACTTTAAATATACCCAATGACTTAGCCTCCACAGCTGTCTGTGGCAATGAATTCCACAGATTCACCACCCTCTTGCTATAGGAATTCCTCCTGATCTCTGTTCTAAAAGGACATCCAACACTTCTGCTGGCAGCTCATTCCACACTCTTACTGCCCTCTGAGTGAAGAAGCTTCTCCTCATGTTCCCTTAAACATTTCACCTTTCACCCTTAACCCACGACCTGTAGTTGTAGCCTCCTCCAACCTCAGAGGAAAAAGCCTGAAGTAACCCTATCTATACCCCTTTATAATTTTGCATGCCTCTATCAAATCTCCCCTCTCTCTCCTACGCGCCAGAGAATAAAGCCCTAACATATTCAACCGTTCCCTGGTCTGCAAGTTCCGGCAGCATCCTTGTAAATTTTCTGTATACTCTTTCAATTTTATTGATATCTTTCCTGTAGGTAGGAGACCAGAATAGCACACAATACTCCAAATTAGTCCTCGCCACTGTCTTATGCAACTTTAATATAACATCCCAACTCCTGTACTCATTTTTTTTAACCAAGCAGAAATATTCTGGACCCTTAGTTGGTCATATGTGACAAGTGACTATAATATTAGATAACATCACATTAAAACCAGATTTACATCCTAAAAGCTGGCAAGTTACTTTAAGTCCCTCCTTAATCAACTAGCCTCTAACTTCACATGTGATGTAAGAGATAATTCAGATCGAGACACATATCCTGTAAATGGCTGAAGGCCAAGTACTGGAATCTGGGGTTAATATGGAAGGGTGCCTAATAGTTGGCATGATTATGGTGGGCCGAACCACCTGTTTCTGTGCAATGACCTTCAGTGCATTCAAAAGAAATCGACAGTGTCATCTGACAAACATGTTCCAGGTGAACAGCTGAATCCAGTGTTTAGTTCCTGTCATGGCTAATATTTGTCATAAACCAAACTAATTATGTTGACAGAATCGGGGTGGTTCTCAAGGAGAGTCATTTGTGTAAATTAGTTGCAGAACGTAGAAAAGGCCAAAGTCTTGCACTGTGCGTCTGCATTTCCTCTGTTTGTAGAAAACTTTGCACTGAGTTAGAGGTTTGTGTACAAAAGCCAGTGTTCCGTTCTGTTCTGGTTCAAGTTCAGTACTAGCAGGGTGTCTCATTGATTGAGCTGCCACCTTTCTAGTCAGAATGAATGATGCAAAGCCCTCTCAGTCCAATACCCCAGACATTTTCTCTTCTTCCCTCTCCCATTGGATAGACGATACAAAAACCTGAAAGCGTGTACCAACAGGCTCAAGGACAGCTTCTATGCTACTGTTGTTAGACTCTTAAATGGACCTCTTGTAAGATGAGATGGACTCTTGGTCTCACTATCTACCTCAATATGATCTTGTACCTATTCATTTACTTGCATGCACTAGACTTTTCAGTAGCTTTTACAATTTATTCTGTATTGTCATTGTGTAATGATTTGATCAGTATGAACAATAGCCAAGACAAGCTTTTCACTGTGACAATAGTAAATCAATAACAATATCCTGTCAGATCTCTCTGGTGGTGGGACTGCATGGCACTTTATTTTCCATTTTCTCACATAATTTATGTCATAGGATCATAGAGATCTGCAGCATGGAAACAAGCCCTTCAGCACGACTAGTCCATACCAAACACAATTCCCATTAAAGCTAGTCCTATTTGTCCACCTTTGGCCCATATCACTCTAAATCCTTCTTAGCCATGCATCCAGCCGGGTACACATATAGATTATAACTGATGTTTCGATGACAAAGTCTGCCATGCCATCTTCATCAGGGATGATGCCTGCGCATATCTAGTATAGTGGTATTTATACCCCTGCAGTCTATCCCACCTGCTTGGTTAGGCCTCATCCAATCAGGTTTCCGCTCTCCCACCTTGTTTACAATCGAACTCTAGTTTTTACTTAGAGCGAAACCTTCTTCTTTGTTAAAATTCTTTTCCACTAGTTTTATTTCAATGGCTTCCTTTACCAAGCGGTCTTAAAAGCCACTGGTGTGGCACAGTAGTTTTGTGCCGTCAAAGTCAATCTTATGGCCATTGCGTATACAATGTTCTGCTATTGCCGATTTCTCTGGGTAACCCAAACAGATACACTTCCTGGGCTCCTTGATGCGGGTTTCCACTGATATACGCTGCTCCACATTCATGGGGAATCCTGTAAGCACCAGCTGACCTGAGTCCCAGGCCATCTTTGACCTGCATAAGCTGTGACTTGAGCTTCCTTATGGGTTTGTGGATGGCATAAATCCGGAATTTCTTCAGGTTCCCGGCGATCCTTCCAGAAACCATGGAATTATAGGGAAGACAGACAATAATGATAGGCTCCTTCTCGTTGTTAGGTTTCCTGGTTCTTCCATCGGCCCTTTTAAGAGCCAAGTTGATTTCCTACATCGTGAGCAATTGTCTTATTTCCTTGGGGGGATTCTCCAGGTCCAAAATGGTTTTTGCATGGTTAATCAAACTAGAAAGAAGTGCTCTACGTTTGGAGGCATGACAAGACCATAAGATATAGGAGCATTAGGCCATTGAGTTTGCTCCGCCATTTCATCATGGTTCATCCAATTTTCCTCTCAGCTCCAGTCTCCTGACTTCTCCACGTATCCCTTCATGCCCTGACCAATCAAGAATCTATCAACATCTACCTTAAATATACATAAAGACTTGGCCTCCAGAGCTGCCTGTGGTAACAAATTCCACAGATTCTCCACTCTCTGGCTAAAGAAATTCCTCCTTATCTCTATCCTAAAAGGATGCCCTTCTGAATTCTAGTGAATACAGGCCCAGAGCCATCAAATGCTCTTCATATGACAAGCCATTCAATCTTGGAATCATTTTTGTGAACCTCCTTTGAACCCAGTTTCAGCACATCCTTTCTAAGATAAGGGGCCCAAAACTTCTCACAGTATTCTAACTGAGGCCTTATAAAGTTTCAACATTACATCCTTGCTTTTATATACGCATCCTCTTGAAATGAATGCTAACATTGCATTTGCCTTCCTCACCACAGACTCAACCTGCAAATTAACCTTTAGGGAATCCTGTACAAGGACTCCAAACTCCCTTTGCATCTCAGTTTTTTGTATTTTCTCTCCATTTAGAAAATATTCAACCCTTTCATTTCTTTTATCAAAGTGCATGACTATACACTTCCCGACACCTTATTCCATCTACCACTTCTTCGCTCATTCTCTTAATCTATTTATCCTTCTGTAGCCTCTCTACTTCTTCAAAGCTACCTGCCCCTCCACCTATCTTCATATCATCTGCAAACTTTGCAACAAAGCCATCAATTCCATCATCCAAATCACTGACATATAACATAAAAAGTATTAGTCCCAACACAGACTCCTATAGAACACCACTAGACACCAGCAACCATTCAGAAAAGGCTCCCTTTATTCCCACTCTTTGCCTCCTGCCAATCAGCCACTGCTTTATCCATATTAAAATCTTTCCTGTAATACTATGGGCCTGTAGCTTGTTAAGCAGCCTCACGTGAGGCACCTTGTCAAAGGCCTTCTGAAGATCAAAGTACACAATATCAACCGATGGTGGCTGTTATTGTTGAGGTATGAGTCCGAGTGAGTGGGTTTCCGATAGATGCCATGTCCGAGGATACCATCTGGTTTCAGTCATATTAAAATGTCCAGGAACAGGAGATAACTGTTCTTCTCTATCTCCATCATAAATTGAATGCTTCGATGTATGCTGTTTAGATGGTCGTAGAACTGTTGGAGTGCAAGGAGTCCATGAGGCCACACTATGAAGGTGTCATCGATGTAGCTGAAGAAGCATTTGGGGTGCAAGGGCGATGAATTCAGAACCCTCTCCTCAAAGTCCTCCATGTAGAACTTAGCAATAGCCGGCGACAAAGGTGATCCTATGGCTACTCCGTCCATTTATTCATAGTAGTTCCCCTTATAGAGGAAGTACATTGATGTAAGGGTGTGTTTAAAAAGATCAATGGTACCCTTATCAAACTTGACCACAGGAGGACCAGGCTGTCCTTAATGGGAACCCTCGTGAACAGAGACACTACATTTAAATTGACCATTATGTCCTCCGGGGTCAGCTGGATGGTGGTTTTTGTTTTTTATGAAGTTGGTCAAATTTGTGATGCGATGCTCACAGCCCCCAACAAAGGGAGATGGCATGGTCATTAAATGCTTAGCAAGGTAGTAAGTTGTAGAATCTAACCTACTGACAATAGCCTGGGGGGGGGAAACCCTCCTTGTGCATCTTTGGGAGCCCATAAGGTCTTGGTAGTACCAGCGTCAGAGGCAGAGGTGTCCTGCTGGCAGTCCAGATTTCTTCTTTTAAAAGTTATTATTGTATATGCTTCAGCCACTTCCTCTGGAAGCTCATTTCAGAAACTCCTTCCGACACAGCCCTCCAGTTTTCTTTCATCCATTCAGAGACTCTTAAATGGCCTTGATGTATCTGCATCTACCACCACCCTGGCAATGCATTCCACGCACTTACCACTCTCCATGTAAAAACCTACCTCTGATATATCCCCCGATACTTTTCTTCAATCATCTTAAAAGTATGCCTTCTTGTATTAGCTATTACCACCATGGGAAAAAGTCACTGTTTCTCCATTCTCTTATACACCTCTAACAAGTCACCTTTCATCCTCCATCACTCCAAAGAGGAAAGTCCTAGCTTACTCGACCATTCCTTACATGAGATGTTTTTTATTCCAGCCAACATCATGGTACTACTACAGCTGAAATCCACAATCACAGCCATGGGTACTTCAGTAAGCAGCATCACTTAAAGACATTTTAAGAATCTAGCAACATTAGATTAGATTAGATTCAACTTTATTGTCTTTGTGCCGAGTACAGATACAAAGCCAATGAAATGCAGTTAGCATCTGACCAGAAATGCAAAGAATAGTGTTATTTACAAAATAACTGCGAATAACAAGTAAGTGCTACAGCACACAAATATAAAAGTACTGAGACAGTACAATATGGGTGCAATACTGCTTAGCGCTGTGCAAAATCGATGAACCTCTGACGGCTGACTTGGGTCGAGAGTGTAGTTCCCCTTTGTTCAATTGAAATGCAAAGGCTTTTGACTTCCACTCCTGACTTTTCTGCTGGTGGATGTACAGTCTCTGGAAAATAAAATTGAAGACCTCAGAGCTAGATTGTTGTACCAGAGGGACATAACGGACTGCTATGTACTCTGCTTTAGGAAACGTGGCTCACACCCACCATTTTGGTCACAGTGCTGTAGCTCAATAGCATCACCAGTTTCTGCAAAGGCAGAACAGCTCAGTCTTTTAAAAGCAGAGGAGGTGGAATATACTTTACAATTAACTCATCATGGTTTACAACCGTGGCAATTCTGTCTCAGTCCTGATCACCCAACCCAGAACATTTAGCGATCAAATGTCATCCATTTTACCTGCCAAGGGAGTTTTTCACTATAATGCTGTCAGTATAGTGCCAAAATACTCCTACCCCAAAAAAATTGCAAAAAAAATGTTTTATGGTCATTTCTTGTACTTTCAGACGTACTGAACAACTTATCAAAAGTTCGACAGAAACGGAGCACGGTAAAGTAAAAAAATATGACATTAAAAAAATGGCTGCCAATGAAAAGAATCGGACCTATACCTGTCTTATTTTGCTATATTTCACTGTTTCTAACAATGGTAGTGCCATAATTGTGGTATAAAATGTGAATGTGAATACCCACAGGGTGTGTTTTCTCGTCAGAACTATGAACTATTATTTCATGACGTCTCAAAAAGGATGAACTGGCAGGGACCTCCAAAACCAGCACATGGTAGGGATTGCTAGGGTACTTGTCACTGTTGATCGAATGGGGTCATTGGGAGATGCATCTCAGTGCCATCTCAGCTTGCTTGTCGATATTCGCGGCCGTTGACCATCTGAATTATCTGAAGTCGGCTCGTCTCTGTCTCCAGAAGATGCATGCATTGGAGGATGACAACCCTGAGGTTCATCAGAAGTTCCAGTCTGGGTTCCATGTAATCAGACGCAGCAGCCAATACTGGGCTGGCCTTGGCTCTGATCTTGTGATAGAACAGACACTAATGCGCTCACTAAAAAGCCAAGGGGGCCTAACGTGAGGAAGTGGGATATCAGAGCACCAGAGAGAAGTTTGAACTATGTCATCCTCTTACAACCTTGCCATGCAAGAACTGACCGCGATAAGGAGTTGTTCACGTCCAGAGTGAGTAGAGATGAGGCTGACCTTGAAAAAGTCGCAGCAAAACTTGACTGTTTCACGCCATTTTCGGATGATTAATCATCGCGCAACATCATCACAGGGGTTTATGCAAATGAGAATGTCAATGTACATGACCTGTTCACAATAGGAAATGACATAGTTAGGAAGATGGATGGACACTCTGTTTTCTCGTACTCGCACAAAAGGAGTTTGAAAGTCAAGACACTAGCATCCAGCAGGATAGTCAAAGTTGCTGAAGACTGTACCATAGATCCAGCATTGTTATTTCAGAGGTTCCTAGTTGTGTCACAGACAGGTGATCTCTGGCTAGACGAAGTGATGAACTATGAACTCTGTTCATATCCGAGGTCTTTGTTTGAAGCAAAGACCATCTTGCGCCAGCTGGATAAGCCACAATTGGCAGGAGTGACAAAGAACTACGTCACCTCCAAATCGGACAATGCTGTCACACAGACGGTCCCAGTGACAGATCACTATGCTCTAGATGGGGGATCACTTATGCACCACTTAAAATGGATGGAGAGGTACAGCTACAGTTCAAGTGCAGATGACTACACTTCATTCACTGTCAAACACTGTGCCAGAGCCACTGCAGTGTTTGATGGTTATGGGTTTGGGCCAAGCATAAAGGACTGTACTCATCAGCATCGAAGTAGAAATTTGAATGCGAACAAGGTGAACATTACAGGGGCGACAACGTTTGTTGGAAAAAAGGAGAACTTCTTGTCGAATGAGGCAAACAAGCAGTTAATTATCCAGCTCATCATGGAACATTTGTGACAGAGAAGCTGCAAAGTGATTCAAGCTGAAGGAGATGCTGACACTGAGATCGCAAAAGCAGCCGTCACAATGTCTGCTTTCAAATCTACCACCCTCGTTGGAGAAGACACAGATCTCCTCGTACTCTTACTCTACCATGTAGTGGTAACAAACTGCACTAAACTCTATTTCTGCTTGGACAAGGCAAAATCAAATGCCTGTAATATCAAGGTCCTTAAGCAGATACTCGGAGAAGCAGCCTGTAATGATCTATTGTTTCTCCATGCCTTTACCGGATGCAACTCAATGTCCAGAGTATTTGGGATCGGAAAGAGGTCAGGGTTCCAAAGAATCATCAAGAAAGAAAAGGGAATCAGAGACTGTTCGAAAGCGTTCTGCTCACCAAAGCAAAGTCAGGATGCTGTGGAAACTCATTGCTGTAGGGCAATGGTGGCATTGTTCAATGGAAATCAGAACGACTCCTTGACATCTATCAGATACAATATGCTCTGCAAGAAAGTTGCGAGAATTAAGACTTTCATCACGCCTGAAAGATTGCTACCAACCACCTCGGCCTGTAAATTTCAATCCCTGCGGACTTACTACCAGGTTATGGAGTGGATGGGCTGTAGTGATGAAACGGAGCCGTCTGAGCGGGGATGGAGGGTAGAAGGGGAAAAACTCGTTCCAGTGATGACAGACAAAAGACCTGCTCCAGAGGTACTTATTCAGATGATTCACTGCAACTGTTTGGGAGGGTGCAATATGCTAAAGTGTACCTGCAGAAAGCATGGGCTGGAATGCACCAGAGCATGTGGGCATTGCTAAGATGGCAACTGTGACAATATGACAAATGAGCCAGTGATAGAAAAGGATGATGAACAAGACTGCATCTGAGAAGCCATAAGGTAGCATACTATGTGTCATGACGTCAGTACTTAACACCAGAGTTGTCCCTTGATTACGTCACTGATGACATCATGACGTCAGTACAAATGCAACTTTCATTCCAGGAACTACTGTTATTTGAAAAACATTGGTGAAAAGAGCATTCATTAAAACATCAGGTTCAAAAAACTTGCAATTTGATGGCTATCAGTCAGATTTTTGATGCTTTTCTGCTGGTGGCCATCTTGGTTTTTGATGTCATTTTTGGAGACTTTCTCATCTGTCAAAATTATCCAACTTTTGATACGTTGTTCTCCACATCGAATAGTACAATAAATGATCATAAAACATTTTTTTGGGGCTAGGTTGTATATTGACCCAATAACTATTATCCTCATAGCAGAGCACATTCCACCCCAGACCAATGTCAAGCAAGCTCTGGAGGTGCTAAGCAATGTAATCAGCAGCAAGCATTAAAAAGGGCCACTTTTCAACGTAATTGTATAAGGGCTAAGAGAGTTGTAAAAGAGCGCCTGAAGGCTTTATGTGTCAATGCAAGGAGCATTCGTAATAAGGTGGATGAATTGAAAGTGCAGATTGTTATTAAAGATTATGATATAGTTGGGATCACAGAGACATGGCTCCAGGGTGGGAGCTCAACGTTCAGGGATATTCAATATTCAGGAAGTACAGACATGAAGGAAGGGGAGGTGGGGTGGCGTTGCTGGTTAAAGGAGAGATTAACGCAATAGAAAGGAAGGACATAAGCCGGGAAGATGTGGAATCGATATGGGTAGAGCTGCGTAACACTAAGGGGCAGAAAACGCTGGTGGGAGTTGTGTACAGGCCACCTAACAGTAGTAGTGAGGTCGGAGATGGTATTAAACAGGAAATTAGAAATGTGTGCAATAAAGGAACAGCAGTTATAATGGGTGACTTCAATCTACATGTAGATTGGGTGAACTAAATTGGTAAAGGTGCTGAGGAAGAGGATTTCTTGGAATGTATGCGGGATGGTTTTTTGAACCAACATGTCGAGGAACCAACTAGAGAGCAGGCTATTCTGGACTGAGTTTTGAGCAATGAGGAAGGGTTAATTAGCAATCTTGTCGTGAGAGGCCCCTTGGGTAAGGGTGACCATAATATGGTGGAATTCTTCATTAAGATGGAGAGTGACATAGTTAATTCAGAAACAAAGGTTCTGAACTTAAAGAGGGGTAACTTTGAAGGTATGAGACGTGAATTAGCTAAGATAGACTGGCAAATGACACTTAAAGGATTGACGGTGGATATGCAATGGCAAGCATTTAAAGGTTGCATGGATGAACTACAATTGTTCATCCCAGTTTGGCAAAAGAATAAATCAAGGAAGGTAGTGCACCCGTGGCTGACAAGAGAAATTAGGGATAGTATCAATTCCAAAGAAGAAGCATACAAATTAGCCAGAGAAAGTGGCTCACCTGAGGACTGGGAGAAATTCAGAATTCAGCAAAGGTGGACAAAGGGCTTAATTAGGAAGGGGAAAAAAGATTATGAGAGAAAACTGGCAGGGAACATAAAAACTGACTGTAAAAGCTTTTATAGATATGTAAAAAGGAAAAGACTGGTAAAGACAAATGTAGGTCCCCTACAGACAGAAACAGGTGAATTGATTATGGGGAGCAAGGACATGGCAGACCAATTGAATAATTACTTTGGTTCTGTCTTCACTAAGGAGGACATAAATAATCTTCCAGAAATAGTAGGGGACAGAGGGTCCAGTGGGATGGAGGAACTGAGCGAAATACATGTTAGTAGGGAAGTGGTGTTAGGTAAATTGAAGGGATTGAAGGCAGATAAATCCCCATGGTCTGCATCCTAGAGTGCTTAAGGAAGTAGCCCAAGAAATAGTGGATGCATTAGTGATAATTTTTCAAAACTCGTTAGATTCTGGACTAGTTCCTGAGGATTGGAGGGTGGCTAATGTAACTCCCCTTTTTAAAAAAGGAGGGAGAGAGAAACCGGGGAATTATAGACCGGTTAGCCTAACGTCGGTGGTGGGGAAACTGCTGGAGTCAGTTATCAAGGATGTGATAACAGCACATTTGGAAAGCGGTGAAATGATCGGACAAAGTCAGCATGGACTTGTGAAAGGAAAATCATGTCTGACGAATCTCATAGAATTTTTTGAGGATGTAACTAGTAGAGTGGATAGGGGAGAACCAGTGGATGTGATATATTTGGATTTTCAAAAGGCTTTTGACAAGGTCCCACACAGGAGATTAGTGTGCAAACTTAAAGCACACGGTATTGGGGGTAAGGTATTGGTGTGGGTGGAGAATTGGTTAACAGACAGGAAGCAAAGAGTGGGAATAAACGGGACCTTTTCAGAATGGCAGGCAGTGACTAGTGGGGTACCGCAAGGCTCAGTGCTGGGACCCCAGTTGTTTACAATATATATTAATGACTTGGATGAGGGAATTAAATGCAGCATCTCCAAGTTTGCGGATGACACGAAGCTGGGTGGCAGTGTTAGCTGTGAGGAGGATGCTAAGAGGATGCAGGGTGACTTGGATAGGTTGGGTGAGTGGGCAAATTCATGGCAGATGCAATTTAATGTGGATAAATGTGAAGTTATCCACTTTGGTGGCAAAAATAGGAAAACAGATTAATATCTGAATGGTGGCTGATTAGGAAAAGGGGAGGTGCAACGAGACCTGGGTGTCATTATACATCAGTCATTTAAAGTGGGCATGCAGGTACAGCAGGCGGTGAAAAAGGCGAATGGTATGCTGGCATTTATAGCGAGAGGATTCAAGTACAGGAGCAGGGAGGTACTACTGCAGTTGTACAAGGCCTTGGTGAGACCACACCTGGAGTATTGTGTGCAGTTTTAGTCCCCTAATCTGAGGAAAGACATCCTTGCCATAGAGGGAGTACAAAGAAGGTTCACCAGATTGATTCCTGGGATGGCAGGACTTTGATATGAAGAAAGACTGGATGAACTGGGCTTGTACTCGTTGGAATTTAGAAGATTGAGGGGGTATCTGATTGAAACGTATAAGATCCTAAAGGGATTGGACAGGCTAGATGCAGGAAGATTGTTCCCAATGTTGGGCAAGTCCAGAACGAGGGGCCACAGTTTGAGGATAGAGGGGAAGCCTTTTAGGACCGAGATTAGGAAAAACTTCTTCACACAGAGAGTGGTGAATCTGTGGAATTCTCTGCCACAGGAAACAGTTGAGGCCAGTTCATTGGCTATATTTAAGAGGGAGTTAGATATGGCCCTTGTGGCTATGGGGATCAGGGGGTATGGAGGAAAGGCTGGTACAGGGTTCTGAATTGGATGATCAGCCATGATCATACTGAATGGCGGTGCAGGCTCGAAGGGCCGAATGGCCTACTCCTGCACCTATTTTCTATGTTTCTATGTTTCTATGAAACTGCACACCAAGATACTTTCCCTATCATTGCGAGAGATTTCAACCAGGCCAGCTTGAAGTAGTCTCTGAATAACTACCACAAACATATCACCTGTGGAACCTGTGCCCATAGTTATGTAACCAACAAGAACGCTTACCATGCCATCCCACGGCCACACTTTGGAAAGTCCGATTACCTGACTGTACTTCTACTCCTGGTGTATGGGCAGAGACTAAAGACCACAGCATCAGTGGTGAGTATAAGGAGGTATGGTCAAGGAAGGCATTGAAGTGCTTACAGGACTGCTTTGACAGTGTACTGGAAAATATTCAGGGATTTATCTTTGAGTCTGGATGAATAGGCCACAATTATCACTGACTTCATCAGGCTGTGTGTGGATGAATATGTGCCTTTGAGAACAAACCCAAATCAAAAGTGATGGATGAACCAGGAGATTTGGAGCCTGCTGAGGGCTAGATCTATGGCATTCAAGACTGGTAATCCAGCACTGTACAAGAAGTCCAGGTATGACCTATGGAAAGCTATCTTAAGAGCAAAAAAAATTTCCAATTGAAGTTAGAGATGGAATCAGATGCATATCAGCTCTGGCAGTGTTTACAGGCCATTATTTATACATGCCCCTCCTCCCCCTCGTACCCCATCCATTATTTATTTATATATATATTCTTTTTCTCTCTCTCCTTTTTCTTCCTCTGTTCCTCTCACTATGCTCCATGCCCATCCTCTGGGCTTCACCCCTCCCCCCTTTCCTTCTCCCTGGGCCTCCTGTCCCATGATCCTCTCACATCCCTTTTGCCTATCACCTGTCCAGCTCTTGGCTCCATCCCTCCCCCTCCTGTCTTCTCCTATCATTTTGAATCTCCCCCTCCCCCTCCCACTTTCAAATCTCTTACTAACTCTTCTTTCAGTTAGTCCTGACGAAGGGCCTCGGCCTGAAACTTCGACTGTACCTCTTCCTAGAGATGCTGCCTGGCCTGCTGCGTTCACCAGCAACTTTTATGTGTGTTGCTTGAAATTCCAGCATCTGCAGATTTCCTTGTGTTTGCATTTTTAAATGAACAAAAGGGATGGCCTCCACCCATGCTAAAATAACTCTAGGTTACTGAGTGAAGAACTGATGCAAGAAACTAGAAAGGGGGCACCTGGATTTGAACCAGGGACCTCTTGATCTGCAGTCAAATGCTCTACCACTGAGCTATACCCCCTACTGACAATAATGGGGGCTACATTTCCAGAATGGAAAATGCTGCAATAATCAAGAACAGACTAGGTTCATGGAAACAATTGACTCAGGTATACTGGGTCTTAAAACTCATCTTCACTAGAATACCTGAGACGTTCTCGAAGGAGTAGGCACCCTTTTTGATAATAAAACAAATGTTCCAGCAGCCTAATTATCCAAATACAGATCCTTACAGGTAGCTTAGTGGTGAAGTATTTGGCTGCAGGTCAGATTGTCCCATTAATGTGTTAGATGATACAAGTATCCAATTTTCTCACTTCAGTTCGTATCATCAAAAATAGCAATTTAATGTAAGCACTAATTGTAGGAAAAATTCATTTTACCACTGTGGCAAATGGGGAATTGAAATTAATGTAACTTAAATAAATCTATCATTTTTAAAAAAAAGAAAACAAACCTTAGTCATTTTAAACATGAGGAATTCTGCAGGTGCTGGAAATTCAAGCAACACACATCAAAGTTGCTGGTGAACGCAGCAGGCCAGGCAGCATCTCTAGGAAGAGGTACAGTCGATGTTTCAGGCGGAGACCCTTCGTCAGGACTAACTGAAGGAAGAGCTAGTAAGAGATTTGAAAGTGGGGGGGCAGGGGGAGATCCAAAATGATAGGAGAAGACAGGAGGGGGAGGGATGGAGCCAAGAGCTGGACAGGTGATTGGCAAAAGGGATATGAGAGGACCATGGGACAGGAGGCCCAGTGAGAAGAAAAAGGGGTTGGGGGTGGGAAACCCAGAGGATGGGCAAGGGGTCAGTCAGAGGGACAGAAGGAGAAAAAGGAGAGTGAGAGAAAGAATGTGCGTATATAAATAAATAACGGATAGGGTACGAGGGGGAGGTGGGGCATTAGCGGAAGTTAGAGAAGTCAATGTTCATGCCATCAGGTTGGAGGCTACCCAGATGGAATATAAGGTGTTGTTCCTCCAACCTGAGTGTGGCTTCATCTTTACAGTAGAGGAGGCCGTGGATAGACATATCAGAATGGGAATGGGATGTGGAATTAAAAGTACAATGTCTTTAGATTATTGCAAATATCCAATATTCTTTAGGAAATTACATTGATCCATCTTCCAGTCAAGATGGTGCAAGCTGGGGGCTCCATCAAAGTCGTAGCTTAGTTATTTTTTAGCTGTTTTTAGGTTTTCGGGGCTGGTTTTGGGGATAGAAGGGTCTGGTGAGGGTTTAGGGATGTGGGGAAAAGTTATAGGAAGAATGCAGAAGTTTTGGAGAGGGTGCAACTATTTATCTGGATGCTGCCTGGATTAGAAAGCATGTCTTATGAAGATAGGTTGAGCAAGACAGGGCTTTTTCTCTTTGGAGCGAAGGAGAATAGAGGTGAGAGGCATAGCCAGATGGATAGCCAGAAACATTTTTCCAAAGCAGAAATGGATAATATGAGGGGCTGTAATTTTAAGGTGATTTGAGGGAAGTTTAGCGGATGTCAGAGGTAAGTTTTTTACATAGAGAGTGGTGGGTACATGGAACATCCTGCTGGGGTGATGGTAGAGGCAGATACATTAGGGAC
Organism: Mobula hypostoma; assembly: GCF_963921235.1. Taxonomy (NCBI): domain Eukaryota; kingdom Metazoa; phylum Chordata; class Chondrichthyes; order Myliobatiformes; family Myliobatidae; genus Mobula; species Mobula hypostoma. Next base: position 54,747,143 of record NC_086128.1, on the reverse strand, counting down.
ATTAAAGAGACTCTTAGATAGGGGCATCAATGACAGTAAAATAGAAGGATGTCTAGGAGGAAAGGGTTAGATTGATCTTACAGTAGTTTAAAAGGTCAGCACAACATCGTGGGCCAAAGAGCCTGTATTGTACTGTAATGTTCTATGTTCAATGAAAGTGAACGTGCTACCCTTTTCTGCTCTGGCCTCTAGAACTAGGAAAGAGAGATTAACAAAGGAAGGTAACACCAAGTTGCAAAGAAGGTGGCAGGAGATAGAATAATTGAAAGGGAATATTGGATCTGATGTTCTTTACAGGACAGACCAGGAAAGGGTAGCAGGTTTACTTTCATTGAACATAGAACACTTGGAGGAACTCAGCAAACTTGTATGGAGGGGAAGAAAACAGTCAGCATTTTGGGCTGAGACCTTTCATCAGAACTGGAAAGGAAGGGACAGAATCCTTTGTTCCATGGCTCAATCTCATCTCCCATTGGATTCTTTCTTCTTCAGCTCTTTACCTCGTCCACCTATCACTGCTCACTTCATCCCCCCTCTCCCATTCACCCACCTTCCCCCCTCACCTGGTCACACCTATCACCTGCCAGATTGTACTCCTTCCCATCCCCTCATCTTCTAATTCTGGCTTCTGATCCCTTCCTGATGAGGGGTCTCAGCCTGAAATTCTGACTGTTTACTTCCCCTCCATAGATGTTGCCTGACCTGTTGAGTTCCTCCAAATATTCTATGTTCAATGAAAGTAAACCTGCTACCCTTTCCTATTGAAGATTGTGGCATTAGGAATGAAATCATCCAGTACTTGTAATGGCTGCCGGTATACCAACTCAGCCACAGACGACTGCAGGTCCTCTTCTGGAGCAGTGCTGAGTCCCACAGGACCGACTGGAGATGATCAGGCCAACACTCATTCATCAGGGGAGCCCTCAGAGCAGCCTTTAAGGAGTGGTGAAACCACTTGCATAGGCCATTGGAATGTGGGTGATACGTCGTGGTGCGATGCAGCCTAATGCCAAGGTTCTGTGCCCAGAGGTCTGAAATGAATTATGGACCGCAGTCAGAGGAAATATCAGATGGGTGCAAAACTGAGCAACCCAGATCCTCATGAACACCCGAGCCACGTCTGTGGCCATCGTTGATGCTTGGAGGAGATCTCTGGCCACCTGGTGGTACGGTCCACCATGGTAAGAAGGTGCATGAAACTGCAGGGTGGGGTGGGGGGGATGGTGGGAAGAGGACCAGCGAGGTCCACATTGACATGGTCAAACCATCGCTCAGGGACCTCAAAAGATGCCAATGGCACCTGAACATGACAGTTAATTTTTGCCCCCGGCACTCCACACAGTCTGCAGTCCAATCACACACATCCCTTCTGAGGCCATGCCAGACAAATTTTAGTGCAACCAGTTTCTGTGAGGCCTTCCAGCCCGGATGTAGGAGGCCATATATGGTGCCAGAAACATTCTGCCTCCAGTTTGCAGGCACAATGGGGTGAGGGCAACCAGTTGAGACATCACACAGGAGAGAAACCCCAGCTTCCCTGAAGTTAATATCAGCCATCTGCAGGCCTGTGACTGTTGTACTGTAATCCTGGACCTCTGGGTCAGTAGCTTGGTCAGCTGCTATGCCGGCATAATCAACCCCTACATGTACGGCTTCAGCGGCTGGCCATCAGCGGCACTCTGCCACGGAATTATTATCCCCCTTGATATGTGAACGCTGAGATGTAGGCCAGGTGGTGTTGCTGTCGTGGAGGCCAAGGGTCTGATATTTTGGCCATTGCGTGCACGAAGGGTTTGTAATCAACGAATGCTGTGAAATGACGACCCTCTAGAAGAAAACAAAAATGGCAGTCAGGCAGATAGAGACCGAAAAGCTCACAGTCAAACATGCTGTACTTCTTTGCAGGGGGATGGCGCTGCTGATTGAAGAAAATGAGCAGCTGCCCCACACCTCTGACCAACAGCACCCACAGCATAGTCTGAAGCGTCAGTAGTAATGGCTATGGGTGTGTTGGGGGGTGGGTGACCCAGTAGTGTCACGTTAGAAAGAGCTTGTTTGGTATCATCAAATGCCCTGGTCATGTCCGCTGACCAGTCAAGCACCTGATTAGGGGTATTGTCTTTAACCGCACTGTACAGGGGAGCATAAGTGCAGCAGCTCACAGAATGAAGCGATGGAAATTCACCATGCCTAAAAACTCCTGTATTTTTTGTAGTGCGGGGCGTTGGGAAATCCATAATAGCGGCTACTATTGATGGGAAGGGTTTTGCACCTGCTATGGAGATGAAATGGCCAAGAAAGACAATGGTTGACAACACAAACTGGCATTTAGCATCAACCTGTCTTGGCTTAAGCTCTTGAAAAGTGTGCGGAGATGAGATACATGCTCGGATTTCGATACACTGGCGATAAGTATGTCATCCAGGTCAATAAAATGAAAATCTAAGTCTTGGAAGTTCTGTGCTGCATTTTTCAGCCCAAAAAGTATGCGCAGAAACTCAAAAAGGGCAAATGGGGTTATCACAGCTGTTCTGGGAATGTCCTCCCAGCACACAGGCACCTAATGGTTGCCCCTAATTAGATCAACTTGGAAAAGTCTAACTTTCTGGCTAAGCATGCTGAGAAGTCCTGGATATGTAGGACCAGGTAACAATTGGGGGTGGTGGCCTCGTTAAGGTGTTGGTAATCACCACATGGGCAGCAACCATCATTGGACTTAGTGACTATATGGAGGCGCAAAGCCTAGGGGCCATTCAACTGGTGTAAAATGCCAAGACTTTCTATGCTGGCAAACTCAGCCTTTGTGGGTGCCAGATTTTCTGGGTCCAGTCTACATGCATGGGCATGGACTGGTGGGCCGTTTGTGGAATGTGGTGCTTGACCCCATGTTTTGTGACCATACTTGAGAATGTGGGCTTGGTGAGGTTTGGAAATTCACCCAGCAGTCGAGTAAGCTCCCATGCAGTGGTGCATGCAGTTGTTGAGGGGAATTTCCTGTGGGAACAGAGTAACAACCCAAAGCCCTTGAGATCCACAAGCTGGCAGTTTTTAAGATTGACTAACAGTCCTGAGGCACGAGAAAATCTGCACTGAGCAGAGGTCTAGTCACCTTAGCCAGGACGAAGTCCCATGTGTAACGTTGCCCACTGAAGCAGAGCATCACCTGTCCTGTCCCATAAGTCCGGTTCCTGCTTCTGTTGGCGGCCTCCAGCGAGGTCTCGTCACTCTTTGTTTTCTCATCAATAGGCGATGCTGGCAGCACACTCACTTGAGCACCTGGGTCACACAGGAAACGTCACCCTTGAAAGGGTGTCCCTAATGAACAGTAGACAACCCTAGTAGCTGTAACCCACAGTTTTCACAGACCTCTGATATCCCAATGTGCTGGCACTGTTGAAGTTGCAAGGTGGTTGGTACTTCCTAGTTTTTGTACTAAAGCGAGCATGGTAAAAGAACAGGCCTGACATTGTCTGTTTCGCAGCCGCAGGCATCCTTATGTTGGGGGCCTTGCTGACCTGGCTCATTGAGGTAGAGAAAGGAGGAGGAATGATGCACCTCTGCCTGGCTGAGTGTAGACTATCAGCCATTTTAGCAAGTTCTATAGTCTTTCACGGGTGCATTAGTGAGGGCTATGTGAACTTGATCAGTATTTGCATCATGAAGAGTTCTTTAAAAATAAACAAGGATGGTGATTTCCTAGGAGATACAGCATTAGATTGGTCCATTAGCTCTGAAGGCTTACCATTGGCGAGGCTGGGCAAGGAGAGCAACTATTTGGCGTGCTCAGACTCCGATAGTCCAAAAGTCTGTAAAAGATCAGTATATATATATTCAGCCATCAGTATATAATCTGTACAGGTAGGTGTTCTAGTAGACTCACCACTCTTGCCATCATAGAGCTGCTACTACATTGAAATATTTGGCGTTGTTAGTGGAGATTTCTTGAAGCATGAATTGAGTGTCCACTTGTACGAACCAAGCGATGGCATTGTGCTCCCCAAACTCCAGCATTTTCAAAGCAACTGCTTTTGCCAACATGTTCAATAACTCTGGAATCGTTCCAGAGCATCAGGGTCACCAATGTAGGTTTTAACAAATAAAAATCAGAGACGTTTAATATTTTTAAAAAAACATAGCAACACATTTACTGAACTCTAAAAAACTGAACTCAAAGCGTGGTAAAAACCCTTTACGTAATTACATCAACACATCAGAGCAGCCTCTTAAAGTGAAACCCCAACTCAATGTTGGTAGTTGTGAATTAAGTGTGTTTCCACCAATTACGTTGCCCTACATGTCCTCTGGTCCTAGACTCACCCACTATAGAGAACATCCTCTCCACACCCACTCTACCTAGGCCTTTCAATATTCCATAGATTTCAATGAGATCTCCCCTTATTCTTCTAAATGGCAGGGAGTACAGGCTCAGAGCATCAGACGCTCCTTCATAGGTTAACCCTTTCATTTCTGAAATCATTATCATGATTTTCCGAGATGCAGCACAGAGCATCATAGGAAGTCATTCCTGCCTGTGGCCATCAAACTTTACAACTCCTCCCTTGGAGGGTCAGACACCCTGAGCTGATAGGCTGGTCCTGGATTTATTTCATAATTTACTGGCATAAATTACATATTACTATTTAACTATTTATGGTTTTATTACTATTTATTATTTATGGTGCAACTGTAACGAAAACCATTTTCCCCCGGGATCAATAAAGTATGACTATGACTATGACGACTACGACTTCTGATTGACTGCCTCCAGTGCCAGCATATGTTTTCATAGATAAGGGGCCCAAAACTGTTCACAGTACTCGAAGTGTGGTCTGACCAATGCCTTATAAAGCCTCAGCATTACATCCTTGCTTTTATATTCTATCCCTCTCAAAATGAATGCTAATATTGCAGTTGCCTTCCTTACCACTGACTCAACCTGCAAATTAACCTTTAAGAAGCCCTGCATGAAGACTCCCAAGTCCCTTTGCACCTCTGGTTTTTGCATTTTCTTTCCACCATCGAGTACATCTTCAATCGGTGATGCCTAAAAAAGATGACATCCAACACGAAAGACGCCCTCCACGCAGGACATGTCCTTTTCTCATTGCTAACATCAGGGAGGAGGTACAAGAGCCAGAAGACACACACTTGGCATTTTAGGAACCTTCTTCATTCCTGCCGTCAGGTTTCAGAAAGGACAATATTTTGCTCTCTTTCTGCACTACTTATTTTTTTAAATATTTCTCATGGTAACTGAAAGTCATTTTTATGCATCACACTATACTGCTGCTGCAAAACAAATTTCATGACACCTGAGCACCATTTCCCTGCACTACCCCCATATCTCTTGATCCTGTTAAGAGCCAGAAATCTATGAATCTCTGTTTAAATTCTAAGGAAAGATGGAATAGGCTAGGGCTTCTTCTCCTGAAGCTTAGAAGGATGAACAAGAGAAAATCTGCAGGTGCTGGAAATCCAAGCAACACACACAAAATGCTGGAGGAACTCAACAAGCCAGGCAGCATCAGCATTTTGTTTGTTTTGCTTAGAAGGATGATGGCTATTTTATTGAAGTTTATAAATTCATGAATGGCATAGGAAAAGTGAACAGCCTCAATCTTTTCCCCTGGATAGTGGAGTCCAAAACTGGAGCACCCAGAGTGAATTAGAATATTTGTTCAGGTTGAAGATTCGCCTAATTTCTCCTAGCCTCAGTGCTAAATGGCCGACTCCTTACTCTGAAACTGTGATCCTTGGTTGAGACTCCTCAAAGATATTGATAATTCCACTCTGACACAGCAGCCATGTAACAGAGGTGTGACTTGGATCCTGGCACCCTGCAGGGTATTTGCTCAGAACAGCACCCTGCAGTTGGTCAAATCAGTCCTTGGGAAGCATTTGGCAACAGCAAAGCAAACAGTAATTCCCATTACACTATGTAATCCTCAGGAGCTGAATCAAGTTTGTGGGCTCAAGTGCTTTGGGTTGTTAATTACTAAAGGTGGAAATAGGTTACACATGTTGCAAATGGGGACTGCACTTGTTGAGGGAAGCAAAAAGGTGTAAATACTTATTGTCCTGTTTACTGAAGAAGCAACTGTAATAGTAATAAAAAATAAAGAATATAGAACATCCAGAAGAACATAGAATATATAATAGAAGAAAAGCATAATACAGGCCCTTCAGCCCACAATACTGTGCCAACCTTTTAACCTACTCTAAGAACAACCTAACCCTTCCCTCCCACATAACCATAAACACAAGATGCTGGAAATCCAAAGTATTACAGTAAAATGCAGGAGGAACTCAGCAGGTCAGGCAGCGTCTATGGAAAGGAAAAAACTGTTGATGTTTCAGGCCGAGACCCTTCATCACCCTCCCAGATAACCCTCCATTTTCCTATCATCCATGTGCCTATCTTAGTGTGAAGAGGATGATTCCTATTGGGGGGTAGTCTAGGACCAGAGGGCACAGCCTCAGAATACAAGAACATCTCTTTAGAACAGAGGTGAGGAGGAATTCCTTTAGCTAGAGGGTGGTGAATCTGTGGAATTCATAATCACAAATGGCTGTGGAGGCCAAGTTACTGGGTATAGTTAAAGCAGAAATTGATAGGTTCTTGATTAGTAAGGACATCAGAGGTTACAGGAAGAAGGCAGGAGAATGGAATAATAAATCAGCCATGATCGAATAACAGAGCAGGCTCAATGGGATGAATAGCAAATTCTGCTCTTTATGTCACATGGTCTTAGGGTTTTAAATGCCCCTAATGTATCTGCCTCTACCACTACCCCTGGCAGAGGCATACCTCTGAGATATGAGATACCTGGACTTCCCTTCAAATATATTAAAACTATGCCCCCTTGTATTAGCTGTCAATATGGATAAAGAAAAATAATTATAATAATAGTATTTTCCTCTCAAAATTAGATAAATTAGCACACACTAAGCATGCATAAATCATGCTTAAAAAAGTTTTACCAGCGTTGTTTGCAAAAGTGGTCACTTCTCGGCGAAAGCAGGTTCAATTCAGTTTATTGTTTTATGCACCAGAGTGTATAAAGAAAATAGTGGTAGGAGTTGGAGTTCTGATGAAAGGCAATGACCAGTAATAGTAACTCTGCTTCTCTCTCCATAGATGCTGCCTGACCTGCTAAGTTGGGCACCCTTCAGGCTCTGAGGCAGTCAGCATGGAGTGAGGCAGCAGAGTGAGCCGACCAGCATTTCTATCACACTGCTTTTAAGAGATGTTTAGAGATAATTTTGCCATTGTAGAGCAAAGTGATCATAGTGTTGCTCTATTGAGGAAGTGATTAGGGTTGTGCAGTTTGGTTCAAGAACCAAATAGTTAAAGGGAAGTAGCTGCTCTTGAATCTGGTAATGTGGGACTTCAGGCTCCTGTACCTACATCCTGATGTTAGTTACAAGAAGATGGTGTGGCCTGGATTGTGGGTATCTTTGATGATAGATGCTGTCCTGTTGAGGTAGGAACTCATGTAGATACTTCTGATGGTAGAGAGAATGTGCTAGTGATGTCTTAGACTGAGTCCACTACTCTTACGTCCCTGTGCATTTATATTGCCAATATGCAAGCAGTCAGTACATCTAGAGGTGTTTGCTGGACTGTTCAAAGTTTAAAGTTCAAAGTAAGCTTATTATCAAAGTATGTATATGTTACCATATACCATCTTGAGATTCATTTTCTTGCGGGCATCCACAATAGAACAAAGAAATACAATAGAATCAATGAAAAACTACGCACAGAGACTAACAAGCAACCAATGTGCAAAAGTAGTTTGTGTGTTCAGAAGTCCATTCCTTAAAAGGGAAATGACAGGTTACAGATTGCAGTGATAGTAGTTCAGAAGATGTATATCTAGTAGTTTTGTGAACTGCCCACCCTCCCCCCACCTTCTTTATATCACCTCTGGCCCTTCCCTCTACAGTCCTGATGAAGGGTTCCGGCCCAAAACGTCGACCGATCTTTTCCACGGATGCTGCCCGACCTGCTGAGTTCCTCCAGCGTGTTGTGAGTGTTGCTTTGACCCCAGCATCTGCAGGTTATTTTGTGCCCACAAGATGTCACCAGAGATGACCAGTGCCATCTTGCTCAGTGACATGGAACACTGACAAGCCAAGCCTCCTTAATATTTTAAGAAACTCAATCTAAATCTATCGCGTGATCATTAACCTTTACATGTTTTTCCTGATCTGTTGAGTGTCTCCAGCATCTTTCACTTCCCAGCAGCTTACAGTATGACAACACCTCACAAGGTGGAGACACACTCAAAGCCTTGGTGAACAGAATTGAAATAGGAGTAAGAGTAGGCCATTCAGTCCCTTGTGTTTGCCTTCGCATTCATCTTAATAAAGATCACACTGATCTTTTATCTCAGCCTCATTTACCTGCTACTCAATGATTCAGGAACAGCTTCTTCCCCTTTGTCATCAGATTTCTGAATGGAAATTGAATCCATGAACCCCACCTCACTATTTTTTCTCTTTTTGCATGACCTATTTAATTTAACGTTATATATATATATACACACACACAGTTCTTACTGTAATTCACAGTTTTTATTACCACGTATTGCAATGTACTGCTGCTGTAAAACAACAAATTTCACGACATATGCCAGTGATATTAAACCTGGTTCTGATTTTGCACTAACCCATGTCATCGAATGGCCCAACAAGCTTCAGCAAGTGTACTGTTAGAGTCCTAGAACACTACAGCAAATGGGCCTTTGGCCCATTTAGTCTATGCCAAACTATTATTCTGCCTAGTCCCATCGACCTGCACCTCGTGGTGCAGTCCTCCATAACCCTCCCACCCATGTACTTATCCAAATTTCTCTTAAATGTAGAAATCAAACCTGTATCCACCATTTCCACTGGCAGCTCATTCTGCACTCTCAGCACCCTCTAAGTGAAGAAGTTCCCCCTCAGGTTCCTTTAAAAGTTTCACCTTTCATCTTTAACCCATAACCTCTAGTTCTAGTCTCACCCAACAATTGCTTTAATATCCAAATGAAAATATATTGACCACTGAACTACAGCACATTACAGGCCCTTCAGCCCATGATGTTATGCTGACCTTTTAACCTACTCTAAGATCAATCCAACTCTTCCTCCTACATACCTCTGACATCCCCCCTGTACTTTCCTCCAATAATTTTGAAATTATGCCCTCTCATATTAGCCATTTTTGCCCTGGGAAAGGTCTCTTAACCTTTGCCACTCCTCATCTTGTAGGCAGGAGGAGAGATAGCAGAGCGCCGTGCTGGAGAATCTGGAGAAATTTCTGAAACGCTCGTTCGCTGCTGTTGTACTTCGCGATCAAGAATCTTCTGGAGGGAAGGCCTCAAAATCCCTGGCTTTGCTTGCTCTTGGCGACCGTGATTGAGGTCGAATCGTTCGGATAGAGATGGTGCTCGGTACTCGGTGTCGGAGAGCTGATTCGGAGGCTCGAAGTTTTTGGACAACTCAGAGTCAGACTGTGGTCGGGCATGGCAGGGAGAGTTTTTCTTCCTTCTCCCGTCTATGTGAGATGTGGGACATTTGAGAGACTTTGAACTTTTTACTGTGCTCATGGACTGTTCTTCATCAAGTTATGGTATTGTTGCATTGTTGTAACTATATGTTATAATTATGTGGTTTTGTTAGTTTTTTCAGCCTTGGTCTATCCTGTGTTTTGTGATATCACACCGGAGGAAATATTGTATCATTTCTTAATGCACGCATTACTAAATGACAATAAAAGAGGACTGCATGTCTTCATAATCATCCATCAAGTCTTCTCTGATGTTCCCTTGTTCCAAAGTCCTAACTTGCTCAACCTATCCTCATAAGACATGCTCCATAATCCAGGCCGCATCCCGGTAAATCTCCTCTACATCCTCTCTAAAGCTTCCACATCCTTTTTATAACGAGGGACCAGAAATGAACACAAATTCCAAGCGTAGTCTAATCAGGGTTTTATATAGAGCTGCAACATTACGTCACGGCTCTTGAACTCAATCCCTTAACTAATGAAGTCCAACACACCGTACGTCTTCTTAACCGCCTTATCAACTTGCATGGCAACTTTGAGGGAATATGTGTAGTTTTCCATTCACTTATTTATTATTTATTGACATACAGTGCAGAATAGTCCCTTCAAGCCACACTGCCCAGTAATCCCCCAATTTAATCCTAGCCTAATCATGGGACAATTTATAATGACCAATTAAGCCACTAACTGGTACTTCTTTGGACTGCGGGAGGAAACCAGAGCACCTGGAAGAAACCCAAACGGACATGGGGAGAACATACAAGCTCCTTACAGGCAATGGTGGGAATTGAACCAGGGCTGCCTGCACTGTAAAGGGTTGTGCTAACCACTACGCTACCGTGCTGCTCCTATTCTATTGTATTTCTTTGTTCTACTGTGAATGCCTGCAAGAAAATGGATCTCAGGGTGGTAGCTGCCTTCTTGAGCCAATGCAGCTGTTATAGAGTCATAGAGTCAAAGAGAACTACAGTACAGAACAGAAACAGACCCTTCGGCCCATCTACTCTGTGCCGAACTGTTATTGTGCTGAGTCCGTCGACCTGCACCTGGACCATAGCCCTTCAAACCCCTCCCATCCATGTACTTATCCAAACTTCTCTTAAATTTTGAAATCTAACCCACAACCCCCACTTCCACCAGCAGCTCTGTTCTCATGAAGGTTCTCATGGTGTTATTAGGTAAGGAAATCCAGATTTAACCTTAAGGCTACTGAGTGATAAATTATACCGAAATAAATTTAACACAGGGTGAAAGTTGGCTGCTGAGGAATGAGGAGAGGAGAAAGGTGGGAGGGTGGTTAGGGTGTTATTGTATAGAGAGAAAGATCTAAATATTGGTTGGTTGGCTGATTAATTTGATAAACAAGTTGTTGAGAATGATTTTTGGCAAGAGCTGAGTGAATGGGTGAGTGAGGCCTCCGTTGGTCCGGGTTGATCATGGATATTGTGTCCTAGCTGTCTAGATCTGCAAGCCTGGGCAATACAATATGGAGAACAAGCTGTTGCTCATGTAGCAAGCTCCCCCTCTCCACACATCTGATGAACCCAAAGGAACTGCAGAAACCGATGCAGTTTGCTACCAGAAGCATTGCAGGAGTTGCTAGTTAGTTTTGAACTCAACTTAGGGACTTCAGCTCCAGATTTTTCATTTGGGTTTACTCCTGAAGCCTTCCCCATGAATGGGTATAGCCACAAGGCAGTGAAGGTTTGAGATCAGAGTTTTCCTTCTCCTAGATGAGCTGACGAGCCCCATCCACCCGAAGTGACTGGTTTTGAGGCACCAGTAACCCACCCTTGCCCTTTCTCCTGTCAGTAGAAATGGTTCCACTGGGCCTAGTAACTAAGCCACACATGAAGACCAGGAGCTGGACTTGGTTGTCAGAGGCTATGAGGCGCACGTTATTGCGAACATAGGTAGTGGGAACTTGTCCCCATTAGCATTCCCAGCTATAACAACCTTAAGGGCTGAAGGTGATGAGATCACTACCCTAGTTTCAGGGAAATGTTGGTTACGGAGCCTACAGAAACATCAGCATGTAAAGGTATCAGGTGCTCTGCTGGAGGCATTGTGCTGCAGTTCAACAGGTCATTGTTCAAAGCTTCAAAGCCACATGCAAAATAACAATTATTGGATTAGTAGAAGATTAATCACTGAACATCAAGTTTGGTCAACTACCCCAAGCTAAACTGTTGCTGGCTTTGCTGTTCTTATCCTTCATTGCTGCTAATAGTGACCACTAATCTGGGGGTATAGGCCAGTGGTAGAACATTTGACTGCATATCAAGTGGTCCCTAGTTCAAGTCTGGGTACCCCCTTTAAATTATCACAGATTTGTAATAATGATAAATCTGTGATAATTATAATAATTAAGATTTGTGATCACACCACCTCTTTAGCACTGCAACAATATCCACTTCCGGAGGAGACTGAGGTGGGTACGGCTCCACTTCCCCATTCACCCCAATTTTTACAGGAGCACCATTGAGAGTGTCCCGACAAACTGCATCACCATCTGGTTTTGGAATTGCAAGGCACCTGACCACAAGACCCTACAAAGAATTACGAGGACTGCTTAGAAAATCATCAGGTTTCTCTTCCACCCATCTGAGATACTTATCCCAAACACTGCATACACAGGGTACTTAGCATTATCAATAATCTCTCCTATCCGTTCATCAGTCTCTTTGTCTCCCTATCATCGGGCTGGAGGTACCGTAGCATTAGGACAAGAACTGTTAAGATGGGAAACAGCTTTTTCCGCCAGGCCATGAGACTACTGAACTCCCTGACACTACCCAGGTCTCATCAAGTACGAAGCACTAGTGCCATATTCTGTTTACTTTTTGACTTGTGCCATAAATGCACTTTATTATTTGTTAATGTATTTGAGGTAATACTACCTTATGTTTTATGTGTGAGTTATATGTATTGTGTTGTGCACTTTAGTCCAGAGAAACATTGTTACGTTTGGCTGCATACATGTGTACAGTTGAATGACAATAAACCTGAATGAGTAATTGGTTGCATATACAATCCAGTTCCACGTTGTTTTGTTAAAGTAGTTCAACTATATTCTGTGTGTTGTCTGTACCTACGTGACTGTGATGTTGCTGCAAACAAATTTTTATTGTACTTGCACCTCCACATACTTGTGCATATGACAAAGAACTGAACATGTGGGGGTAACACACAAAATACTGGAGGAACTCAACAGGCCAGGCAGCATCTATGGAAAAAAGTCAGTCCACATTTCAGGTGGAGACCCTTCATATGTGAACATGTGGGGGTATAACTCAATGGTAGAGCATTTGACTGCAGATCAAGAGGTCTTTGGTTTAAGTCCAGATGCCCCCTCAATCTCCATTATACTTGCTTCAATTCAGGTCAATTTAAGATCATTAACTGATAGGGTGCAAGTTTCACTTTGTAGAAGAATCTACGAGGGGTGATTGACAAGCTTGTGGCCTAAGGTAGAAGGAGTCAATTCTAGAAAACCTAGCACATTTATTTTTCAACATAGTCCCCTCCTACATTTACACACTTAGTCCAGCGGTGATGGAACATACAGATCTTGGACCTTCAGAAAGTGTCCACAGCAGGGGTGATTGATAAGTTTGTGGCCTAAGGTAGAAGAAGATGAGTTATTAACTTCAAACTTTCTGCATAATCACTCAAAGAGTTGATGTGCATGTAACGAGAGCTGTATAACTCATCTCCTTCTACCTTAGGCCACGAACTTATCAATCACCCCTGCTGTGGGCACTTTCTAGAGGTCCAAGATCCGTATGCTCCACGACCACTGGATTAAGTGTGTAAATGTAGGAGGGGACTATGTCGAAAAATAAATGTGCTAGGTTTTCTAAAATTGACTTCTTCTACCATAGGCCACGAACTTATCAATCACCCCTTGTAGAACTCGGGGTCACCTGCTAAAAGTAACAAGTTGCTCATTTAAAAGCAATGTGAAGGGAACCTCTGTATCTTAGGAAATCGAAAGTCTTCTCAAAATTGAGTCTTTGAATTATTTTATTTTAAAGAAAAACAGGTTCTTGAAGAGGAAAAGGGGTATCAAGGAATAGAAGTGTTAAGGAATAGCACTGTGCTGAAACCTTTAGGAATTTATGGACTAGAATGCCCTACTCTTGTTTCATGTTACTGAAAATAAGGAGAGATGTGTGATCCCAAATATTCCTAACCCAGTACGGAATCCAATGAGGAAATGTAAATCAGGATTTAAACCTTATGATCTTTCGATTGGAAATATATTGCTGTTGACTCTTCCATACCAAAAAAAAAATTTCAGTGGCTGGGTTAGAGGTAGAAGATGAAGTGGGCTCATTAACAGATTGGGTCAGGATCTAACTTGGACGAGAGAATCCGAAAAAACCTGGCTTAAACCTGAATATGACCTGGGAACACATACGGTAGGGAATCTGGTGTAGCACATACAAAATGCTGGAGGAACTCAGCAGGCCAGGCAGCATCTATGAAAAAAAGCACAGTCGACATTTCATGCCGAGACCCTTCAGCAGGACTGGAGAAAAGAAGCTGAGGAGTAGATTTGAAAGGTGGGGGGTGAAGGGGGAGAGAAACACAAGATGATAGGTGAAACTTGGAGGGAAGGGACGAAGCAAAGATCTAGGATGTTGATTGGTGAAAGAGATAGAAGGCCATGGAAGAAAGAAGGGGGGGGGGGAAGCAGTACCAGAGGGAGGCGATGCGCGGGCAAGGAGATAGCATGAGAGAGGGACAATCGGATGGGAAATGGTGAAGGGGGGAGGGGTGGAGGCATTACTGTAAGTTTGAGAAATCAATGTTCATGCCATCAGGTTGGAGGCTACCCAAACGGAATATAAGGTGTTGTTCCTCCAACCTAAATGTGGCCTCATCACGACAGTGGAGGAGGCCATGGATGGACATATCGGAATGGGAATGGGAAGTGGAATTAAAATGGGTGGTCACTGGGAGATCCCGTTTGCCCTGGCAGACGGAGCGTAGATACTCAGTGAAGCGGTCTCCCAATCTACGTCTGGTCTCACCGATATACAGGAGGCCACACCGACAGCACCAAACACAGTATAAAACCCTAACAGACTCACAGCTGAAGTGTCGCCTCACCTGGAAGGACTGTTTCTGGCCCTGGATAGCAGTGAGGGAAGAGGTGTCGGGGCAGGTGAAGCACTTGTTCCACTTGCAAGGATAAGTGCCAGGAGGGAGATCAGTGCGGAGGGACGAATGGACAAAGGAGTGGTGTTGTGAGTGATCCCAGTGGAAGACAGAAAGTGGTGTGGGGAGGAGGGAAAGATGTGCTTGGTGGTGGGATCCCACTGGAGGTGGCGAAAGTTTCTGAGAATTATGTGAAGACGCAGAGGCTGGTGGGGTGGTAGGTGAGGACAAGAGGAACCCTATCTCTTGTAGGGTGGCAGGAGGATGGGGTAAGAGCAGACGTGCGTGAAATGGAAGAGATGTGGTTGAGGGCAGTGTTGATGGTGGAGGAAGGGAAGCCCCCTTCTTTGAAAAAGGACATTGCTAAGGCCACACTTAGGTTGGAGGAGGAGCAACACCTTATGTTCTGTTTGAGTAGTTTTCAACCTGATGGCATGAATATGGATTTCCAGTAATGCCTCCACCCGCACCCCCCCCCACCATTTTCCATCTCCTTGTCCCTCTCTCATGTTATCTCGCCTCCCCTCGCATCGCCTCCCTCTGGTACTCCTCCCCCCTCCCCCCTCCCCCTTTCTTCTTTCTTCCATGGCTTTCTGTCTTTCACCAATCCACTTACTAGCTCTTTGCTTCATCCCTTCCCTCCAAGTTTCACCTGTCACGAAGGGTCTCGGCCTGAAATGTCGATGCTGCCTGGCCTGCTGCGTTCACCAGCAACTTTGATGTGTGTCACCTATCACCTTGTGTTTCTCTCCCCCCTCACCCCCCACCTTTCAACTCTACTCCTCAGCTTCTTTTCTCCAGTCCTACTGAAGGGTCTCGGCCTGAAATGTCGACTGTGTTTTTTTTTCATAGATGCTTTTCTCGTTTGTGAAATAATGAAATACAATATCTTCTGGTGAGAGATAAACCATCATTAAAATTTTTAAAAATAGAAATTTGTGGAAAAACTGATACTGTTTGCACCAGTTTAAAATCCATGTACTTACATTTGCTTGTAAGGGGGTATAGCTCAGTGGTAGAGCATTTGACTGCAGATCAAGAGGTCCTTGGTTCAAATCCAGGTGCCCCCTCAGCCTAGTATTTTCCCATACTGTCCAGTCAATCCTTGTTTTTTGAAATTATCACTTATCAAATACACATCAGCCTTCAGGACAATGTGCTGTATACAACCAACCACTTAAACATCAGCTTGTCGAGTAATACATCCCAATGAGAGGGCAGGATAGTGCAGGGCGTTCCGAAGTTCGGACTTCAATTCAGGTGCAATCCTGTAAGGAGCCGCTGTATGTCCTGGCAGTGGAATGCGTGGTTTTTCTCTGCGTTCTCCGGTTTTCGCCCGCAGTCTAAAGACCTGCCAGGTAGGTTAACTGTCCCGTTAGCCCGATTAAGGTTACTTGTTGGTGGGCGGTGGGAGGAAGTTGTTGTTCGAAAGGCCTACTCCGTGTTGGTGCCTAAATAAATAAATAAATAAACATGAAAGCGGAAATTGTTCGTCTGCACTTTAAAATGGTTCAATCCCATATCATGTGAAGTATAAGTGGAAAAGCAATTCAAATTCAAGTTTATTGTCGTATGTACAAATACATGTATTTATGGAAAACTTACTTGCAGCAGCATCACAGGCACATAGTATCAAATAAGTAGCATAAATACAATTTTTACAAGAACACAATCCACTTCTTGAAGATGTCCTGGGTACTTTGTAGGCTAGTACTCAAGATGGAGCTGACTAAATTTACAACCCCCTGCCGTGCCCCCCCCCACATACCAGAATGTGATGCAGCCTGTCAGAATGTTCTCCATGGTACATCTATAGAAGATTTTTGAGTGTTTTTGTTGATACTCTTAAAACTCCGAAATGAAGTATGGTTGCTGTCTTGCCTTCTTTATAGCTTCTTTGTATGTTGGGACCAGGTTAGGGCCTCAGAGATCTTAACACCCAGGAACTTGAAGCTGCTCACTCTCTCCACTTCCGATCCCTCTATGAGGATTGGTATGTGTTCCTTCGTCTTACCCTTCCTGAAATCCACAATCAGCTCTTTTGTCTTACTGACGTTGAGTGCCAGGTTGTTGCTGGCACTCCACTCGTTGGCATATCTCACTCCTGTACACCCTCTCGTCACCACCTGAGATTCTACCAACAATGGTATTTGTGCTATGCCTAGCCACACAGTCATGTGTATATGGAGAGTAGAACAGTGGGCTAAGCACACACCCCTGAGGTGCGCCAGTGTTGATCATCAGCAAGGAGGAGATATTATCACCATTCCGCACAGATTGTGGGCTTCCGGTTAGGAAGTTGAGGATCCAGTTACAGAGGGAGGTACAGAGGCCCAGGCTCTGTAATTTATCAATCAGGATTGTGGGAATGATGGTGTTAAATGCTGAGCTATAGTCGATGAACAGCATCCTGACATAGGTGTTTGTATGTGAGGCAGAATGCAAAGGATGTTATGGAGGGAGAGAGTTGTGAGGGTCTGGATCGAGTTGGAAGGCCTAGTCATATTTATAAACATACCATTTTGCCACACATCTCCTATCTGAATTTTTGTAGGATCACTGGATTATGGATTGTGGGCAGCACATTAGCATAATGCTTTACAGCATCAGCAATTAGCAATCAGGGTTCAATTCTTGCAGCTGTCCGCAAGGAGCTTGCACGTTCTTCCCATGACTGCAAATTCATGCAGAAAAGGTTATGGTTATAAGTCTAGAAAGACAATAAGACATAGGAGCAGAATTAGGCCATTCGTCCCATCAAGTCTGCTTCGCCATTCAATCATAACTGATTTAAAACTTGCCCCTCACATCACCTTCAAACTTCTCAAACATCCCCCCTCTAATAACGGTTTCCTCCCACGTGCCAAAAGATGTGCGGGTTAGAGTTTGCAAATTGTGGGCATGCTATGTCGGCGCCGGAAACATGGTGACAGCTGCAGTTTGCAGAGCTCAGTAGCAGAGTATTTAAGTGCAAATCAAGAGGTCCCTGGTTCAAATACAGGTGTCCCTTTTTAAATATATTCAAACACCAGAAGACATGCTTTTATGGTTATTAGAGGGGGGATGTTTGAGATAATTTTCGTGAACCTCCTCTTGACTCTCTCTAATGCCTTAGATAAGGGGTCCATAACTGCTCACAATGTTCCAAGTACGGTTTCAGCATTATACCTTTGCTTTTTCTTTTATATATTTTTTTGAAATGCATGCTAACGTTGCATTATAGAAGTGATGAGAGTTCCATTACCACTGCGCTAGGTGACAGTGAGATCGTCAACTGAGTTTCAAGATTCAAGATTCAAGATTCAAAAAACTTTATTGTCATTCTAACCATACATCAGCTCTGCAGGGCAGAATGAGACAGCGTTTCCCAGGAGCAGTGCAATCATTACATAACAAACGCAACACTAAATAATAGACATAACAATAAATAGTAAAACACAACAGCCACATGTCAGTTAAAATCAGTTATAAGTGCCCAGTGCAAGTTAAAAGTGTCCAAAGCAGAGTCAGGTAGAGCAGCTATTTAGCAGTCTGACTGCCTGTGGGAGGAAGCTGTTTAGTAGCCTTGTGGTTTTAGTTTTGATGCTCCTGTAACATTTGCCTGATGACACAAGATCAAACAGTTCATGGAGAGGGTGTGAGGGGTCTTTAATGATGTACCGTGTCTTCTGGAGGCATCAACTCTGAAAGAGGTCTTGGACAGAAGGTAGGGAGACCCCAATAACCTTCTCTGCTCCCCTAACCACCCTCTGCAAGGCTTTTTTGTCGACAGCACTGCAGCTGGAGTACCAGGTTGTGATGCAAAAGGTCAGCACACACTCAACCACGCCTCTGTAGAATGTAGTTAAGATGTTAGTGGGGAGTGATGCTTGTTTAAGCTTCCTCAGAAAGTGCAATCTCTGCTGGGCCTGTTTCACAATCCCAGTGGTGTTCCTGGACCAGGTGAGATTGTCCAAGATCTGCACCCCAAGGAACTTGATGTTTTCCACTCTCTCCACTGTGGAGCCGCTGATGCTGAGGGATGTGTGCTCAGGCTGAGACCGTCTGAAATCGACGATCATTTCCTTGGTTTTGGTGACATCAAGCATCAAGTTGTTATCCCTGCACCAGCTCTCTAGGTGTTTGACCTCCTCCCTGTACATAGTTTCATCATTTTTGCTGATGAGCCCCACCACTGTGGTATCATCTGCAAATTTAATGATCAGGTTCTCCTTGAATCTGGCTGCACAGTCATGTGTTAGCAGTGTAAACAGCAATGGGCTAAGCACACAGCCTTGTGGGGATCCAGTGTGATGGAGTCAGAGATGTTCCTGCCAACACGGACTGATTGTGGTCTCTCTGTTAAGAAATCCAGAATCCAGCGACACATGGCAGTGTTAAGGCCAAGCAGTGTATGGCATCCACTGGCAGGGGTGAACCTCTGTACCATGTAGACCCGTCACATTTATTTGCACAATGAAGTGTGCAGTATATGTAAATAAGTGTGATCAGCCCAATATGGTACTAGGATGAAAGGAAAATGAAGGGATATGCGGGAGGGGAGGATTTGATTGCAAGGGTGTAATGCTGAAACTGTACTTGGAACATTGTGAGCAGTTATGGGCTCCTTATCTAAGGCATTGGAGAGGGTCAAGAGGAGCTTCACAAAAATGATCCTGGGTATGAGGAGTGTTTAGTGGCTCTGGGCCTTTACTCACTGGAGATTAGAAGAATGAGAGTGGATCTCATTGAAACCTATCCAATGTAGAAAGGCCTAGACAGAGTGGATGTGGAGAGGATGTTTTCTATATTGGATGAGTCTAGGACCAGAGTGACCTCCATTGACAGCAGAGATGAGGAGGAATTCATTTAGCTAGAGGGTGGTGAATCCGTGGAATTCATTACCACAGACGGCTGTGGAGGCCAAGTCATTGAATATATTTAAAGCAGAGGCTGATAGTTTCTTGGTTAGTAAGGGTGGCAAAAGTTATGGGGAGTAAGCAAGTGAATGGGATTGAGAGGGATAGTAAATCAGTCATGATTGAATGGCGAAGCAGACTTGATGGGGCCAATGGCCTAATTCTGCTCCTATGTCTTATTGTCTTTCTAGACTTATAACCGTAACCTTTTCTGCATGAATTTGCTTGATTGGCTTGACTTGTCACATTACAGTGCAGTACAGGTCCTTCAGCCCACGATGCAAAACTTGCCCCTCGCATCACCTTCAAACTTGATTGTTCTGTGTAGGTTTTATTTAACACAATGAGCGTTAAGTAACTCAACTGCACTGCTGGAGATGGTGATAGATGCAGATATATTAGGGATATTTAACACAATAGGGATAATAACAAGAAATGCATAAAGAAAGAAATAATAATAAAATAAATAAGCAATAAATATCAACGACATGAGATGAAGAGTCCTTGAAAGTGAGTCTATCTGTAGTAGGAACATTTCAGTGATGGGGCAAGTTAAGTTGAGTGACGTTATCCTCTTTGGTTCGAGACCCTGATGGTTGAGGGGTAGTAACTATTCCTGAACCTGCTGTTATGAGTCAAGAGAGGTAAGTAACTTAAATGCACTGCCGGAGGTGGTGATACCTGCAGATACATTCAGGATATATAATAAACTCTTCAAGAAGGGAGAGAGGCAGAAGAAAGGAAATTATAGGTCAGTTAGCCTGACCTCAATGGTTGGGAAGATATTAGAGTCAATTGTTAAGGGTGTGGTTTTGGGGTACTTGGAGGCAGGATGGTTTCCTCAAGGGAAAATCTTCCCTGACAAAACTGTTGGAATTCTTTGGAGAAATAGCAAGCAGAATAGACAAAGGAAAATAGGTTGATGTTGTGTACTTGGATTTCCAGAAGACCTTTGACAAAGTGCCACACATGAGACTGCTTAACAAGCTATGATCACATCGTATTACAGAAATGGATGGAGCAGGAGGCAAAGAGTGGGACTAAAGTGAGCCTTTTCTGCTTGACTGCCACAGGGGTCTTTGTTAGGATAGCTTCTTTTTACGTTATATATCAATGATTTTGATGATGGAATTGATAGCTTTGTGGCCTAGTTTGCGGATGATATAAGATAGGTGGAAGGGCAGATGGAAGCAGGGAAGCTACAGAAGGACTCAGACAGATTGAGAACGGGCAAAGAAATGGCAGCTGGAATATAATGTCAGGAAGTGTATGGTCATGCTCTTTTGTTGAAGAAATCAAAGCATAAACTATTTTCTAAATGGGGAGAAAATTCAAAAATCCAAGGTGCAGAGGGACTTGGGAATCCTCGTGCAAGACTCCCGAAAGGTTAAATTGCAGATTGAGTTGGTGGTGAGGAAGGCAAATGTGATGTTAGCATTAATTTAGAATATACAATATAAAAGCAACAATGTAATGTTGAGGCTTGATAAGGCACTGACTGGTGAGGCTTCACTTGGAGTATTGTGAACAGTGCTGGGTGCTGACATTGGAGAGGGCTCAAAGGAGCATTCACAAAAATGATTCTGGGATTGAAGGGTATGAGGAACACTTGATGGCTCTGGGCGTGTTCTCACTGGAGTTCAGAAAAATGGCGGGGGGGGGGGTGGTGGATCTCATTGAAACCTATCGAATCTTTAAAAGCCTCGATAGAATGGACGTGGAGAAGATGCTTCCTATGGGGAAAGAGTCTAAGCTCAGAGGAGACAGGCTCAGAATAGAGAGATGTCCATTTAGAACGGTGATGAGGAGGAATTTCTTTAGCCAGAGAGTGGTGAATCTGTGGAATTTGTTGCTGTGGAGGCCAAGTCACTGGGTATACTTAAGGAAGAGGTTGATAGAGTCTGGATTACTCAGGACATGAAGGGAGATGGGGAGAAGGCAGGGGATTGGGGCTGGGAAGGAAATGGATCAGCCATTATGAAATGACTTAATTCTGTTCCTATATCTTATGATCTTATGGCCTTAAAGTATATTGATGAAAGAAAAATGGTGGATTATGGACACAAGAGATCCTGCAGATGCTGGAATCCATAGCAACACACATAAAATCCTGCAGGAACTCAACAGGTCAGGCAGCATCTATGGATAAACAGTTGATAATTCTTCCTCTCCACAGATGCAACCTGATCTGCTGAGTTCCTGCAGGATTTTATGTGTGTTGCTATGGATTCCAGCATCTGCAGGATCTCTCGTGTCCATAATTCACCATTTTTCTTTCATCAATATGTGGAGCGTTATGGACTGTGTAGGAGGGAAGGGTTAGAGTAGGTTAAAAGATTGGCACAAGATGTGTGTATAAGATGATGAGAGGCATTGATCGTGTGGATAGTCAGAGGCTTTTTCTCACCCTAATAGGTATCATATCAGACTGTGATGAGACAGCCTATAGGGAGGAGGTACAGCATTTGACAGAATGGTGCTGTCATAATAACCTGGACTTGAATATCACAAAAACCAAGGAGCTGATAGTAGACTTCAGGAAATCAAAGCGCGTCGAGCACTCTGCTCTGCACATATACGGGAAAGAGGTGGAGAGAGTAGAGAGTTTCAAGTTCCTCAGCGTCCACATCTCGGCTGACCTCACCTGGACTGCCCATATCTCTTATCAGGTGGGGAAGGCCCCACAGAGGCTCTACTTCCTAAGGAAGCTAAAGCACGCTCTCCTCCCTCATCACCTGCTGATCAACTTCTATCGGACAGCTATAGAGAGCCTCCTGACGTATTGCTGTGCAGTGTGGTTTGCCAGCTGCACATAACAGAACAGGAAGGATTTGCAGCGGGTGGTGAGGGTAGCAGAGCGGGTTATTGGCACAACATTACCCTCCCTTAGAGACATTTATACTGGCAGACTTCAAAAGAAGGCTACTTGTATTTCAAAGGATCCCACTGATCCTGGACATCATCTGTTTTCCCCTCTACCTTCTGGGAAGAGATACAGAGCATTAAGGACGAAAACAAAGAGACTCCTTAACAGCTTCTACCCACAAGCAGTGAAATGTCTAACACCCCCTTCCCTTCCCTTCTCCTGCCCCCCTCCTAAGACGGCGGCAGCTAAATGCATCACACTTCCAGGAATGGCAGGTGTGCAATAGCCCTACCCCACCCCCCCCGCCCCCCCCATCCATATATTATTAATTTTGGACGCACTCCTGAGGTTTTAGAGTTTATTTTATGTATATATTCTTTGTCATGCTGCAAAACGTTTAGCTGCTAAACTGTGTTTCATTGCTCCACAACAATGACAAGAAAGATATTCTTTTTCTTCTTCTTACAGTTGGGTATCTTGTGTGGAGCTTGAACACTGGCATAACCCATGTGGGCCAGCTAGCAATTCTACAACATACATGTTGGCTGGTTCACCTTGGAACATTTCAAAACTGCGCTGGAGGCAGGAGTTGGGAAAAGTAGGAAGACATCCTCCATCACAGATGTTGTAAGGAGAGCGATTCAGAGACCAGCAAGTGATGGAAGGCTGGCTTCTGGTGGTGATGTCAGGGACTGCAGTGCCCCCAGCCACACAGACCCTGTGGGGCTTCATAGTCAGTTTTTTCTACAATTTCTAAAGCACTTAAAATTAATTTACAACCAAACAAATTAACTGTGCCTTTTGGAATAATTCCTCAAAATATCCACGGTATCTCTTTGTCTGACCAACACGTTATTGCATTTGTTACATTGATAGCTAGGAGGGCCATTTTGTGAGGGAGTGCTGCCGATTGGCATGGTCCACGCTTCAGGAGTACATGCTGAAGGATGTACAGAAGCATGTTCCAGCCTATACCAAGGCTCTGTGAAAAGGAGCACAGACAAAGCCCCTGATGCTACTGCACGTGGATGGGTTGAGTCAGGTGGGGAAGCCTCTCAATCAGTGAAAGGGTGTATCACCCCAGGCGATAACATAAGCATCAAAGGTGCTGTGGTTTAAAAAATGTTAACACTACTGAACGTAGTGATCATGAACATTAAAGTTTTGCACTGCTTCATCCTTTATATATGTTATTTATAATCGATAAAGTTTATTTTTGAAATCTCATCTAAGGTCCATCTGCCATCCAGAATTGGGGATTAAGCACTGCAAAAGCCTCTCAAATACTAGAAATGGAGCTGAGACACAGGAAAGGTATGGCCACATTAGTGAGATTGTATTACAGACCACCCAATAGTCAACGAGAATTGGAAGAGCAAATCTGCAGAGAGATAGCAGGCAACTGCAGGAAACATAAAGTTGTGATGGTAGGGGATTTTAATTTTCCATATATTGATTGGGACTCCCATACTGTTAGGGGTCTAGATGGTTTAGAGTTCGTAAAATGTGTTCAGGAAAGTTTTCTAAGTCAATATATAGAGAGACCAACGAGAGGGGATGCAATATTGGATCTCCTGTTAGGAAATGAGTTAGGACAAGTGACAGAAGTCTGTGTAGGGGAGCACTTTGGTTCCAGTGATCATAACACCATTAGTTTCAACTTGATCATGGACAAGGATAGATCTGGTCCCAGGGTTGAGGTTCTGAAATGGAAGAAGGCCAAATTTGAAGAAATGAGAAAGGATCTAAAAAGCGTGGATTGGGACAGGTTGTTCTCTGGCAAAGATGTGATCAGTAGGTGGGAAGTCTTCAAAGGAGAAATTTTGAGAGTGCAGAGTTTGTATGTTCCTGTCACGATTAAAGGCAAAGTGAATAGGAATAAGGAACCTTGGTTCTCAAGGGATATTGCAACTCTGATAAAGAAGAAGAGCGAGTTGTATAGGACATGTATAGGAAACAGGGAGTAAATAAGTTGCTTGAGGGGTATAAGAAGTGCAAGAAAATACTGAAGAAAGAAATCAGGAGGGCTAAAAGAAGACATAAGGTTGCCTTGGCAGTCAAAGTGAAGGATAACCCAGAGAGCTTTTACAGGTATATTAAGAGTAAAAGGATTGTAAGGGATAAAATTGGTCCTCTTGAAGATCAGAGTGGTCGGCTATGTGCGGAACCAAAGGAAATGGGGGAGATCTTAAATAGGTTTTTCTGCGTCTGTATTTACTAAGGAAACTGGCATGAAGTCTATGGAATTAAGGGAAACAAGTAGTGAGATCATGGAAACTGTACAGATTGAAAAGCAGGAGGTGCTTGCTGTCTTGAGGAAAATTAAAGTGGATAAATCCCCGGGACCTGACAGGGTGTTCCCTCGGACCTTGAAGGAGACCAGTGTTGAAATTGCAGGGGCCCTGGCTGAAATATTTAAAATGTCGCTGTCTACAGGTGAGGTGCCAGAGGATTGGAGAGTGGCTCATGTTGTTCCGTTGTTTAAAAAAGGATCGAAAAGTAATCCGGGAAATTATAGGCCGGTAAGTTTAACGTCGGTAGTAGGTAAGTTATTGGAGGGAGTACTAAGAGACAGAATCTACAAGCATTTGGATAGACAGGGACTTATTAGGGAGAGTCAACATGGCTTTGTGCATGGTAGGTCATGTTTGACCAATCTATTGGTGTTTTTCGAGGAGGTTACCAGGAAAGTGGATGAAGGGAAGGCAGTGGATATTGTCTACATGGACTTCAGTAAGGCCTTTGACAAGGTCCCTCATGGGAGGTTAGTTAGGAAAATTCAGTTGCTAGGTATACATGGAGAGGTGGTAAATTGGATTAGACATTGGCTCAATGGAAGAAGCCAAAGAGTGGTGGTAAAGAATTGCTTCTCCGAGTGGAGGCCTGTGACTGGTGGTGTGCCACAGGGATCAGTGCTGGGTCCATTGTTATTTGTCATCTATATCAATGATCTGGATGATAATGTGGTAAATTGGATCAGCAAATTTGCTGATGATTCAAAGATTGGAGGTGTAGTAGATAGTGAGGAAGGTTTTCAGAGCCAGCAGAGGGACTTGAACCAGCTGGAAAAATGGGATGAAAAATGGCAGATGGAGTTTAATACAGACAAGCGTGAGGTATTGCACGTTGGAAGGACAAACCAACGTAGAACATACAGGGTTAATGGTAAGGCACTGAGGAGTGCAGTAGAACAGAGGGATCTGGGAATACAGATACAAAATTCCCTAAAAGTGGCATCACAGGTAGATAGGGTCATAAAGAGAGCTTTTGGTACATTGGCCTTTATTAATCAAAGTATTGAGTATAAGAGCTGGAATGTTATGATGAGGTTGTATAAGGCATTGGTGAGGCCGAATCTGGAGTATTGCGTTCAGTTTTGGTCACCAAATTACAGGAAGGATATAAATAAGGTTGAAAGAGTACAGAGGAGGTTTACAAGCATGTTGCCGGGACTTGAGAAACTCAGTTACAGAGAAAGGTTGAATAGGTTAGGACTTTATTCCCTGGAGCGTAGAAGAATGAGGGGAGATTTGACAGAGGTACATAAAATTATGATGGGTATAGATAGAGTGAATGCAAGCAGGCTTTTTCCACTGAGGCAAGTGGAAAAAAAAACCAGAGGACATGGGTTTAGGGTGAGGGGGGAAAAGTTTAAAGGGAACGTTAGGGGGGGCTTCTTCACACAGAGAGTGGTGGGAGTATGGAATGAGCTGCCAGACGAGGTGGTAAATGCGGGTTCTTTTTTAACATTTAAGAATAAATTGGACAGATACATGGATGGGAGGTGTATGGAGGGATATGGTCCATGTGCAGCCCACTTTTACTGGAACGTTCTCTCCAGTATAGCCTGTCACTTTTAACTTCACTGGGTAAATATTGCTCTTTACTGTGAGAGTCTTGTAATCATCCATGGATACCAAATTCAACTGGGCTCCAGTGTCAAGCTTGAATGTTATTACTGTCTCATTCAGTCACTGGAATGACCCATCCTGTTTGACTGGCACCAGCAGTCTGTCGAGAATCCACAAAGAATTCCTCTATTTCCTCATCAACCATAGAAACATAGCAACATAGAAAATAGGTGCAGGAGTAGGCCATTCGGCCCTTCGAGCCAGCACCGCCATTTATTATGATCATGGCTGATCATCCAACTCAGAACCCTGCACCAGCCTTCCCTCCATACCCCCTGATCCCCGTAGCCACAAGGGCCATATCTAACCCCCTCTTAAATATAGCCAATGAACTGGCCTCAACTGTTTCCTGTGGCAGAGAATTCCACAGATTCACCACTCTCTGTGTGAAGAAGTTTTTCCTAATCTCGGTCCTAAAAGGCTTTCTCCTTTATCCTCAAACTGTGACCACTCGTTCTGGACTTCCCCAACATCGGGAACAATCTTCCTGCATCTAGCCTGTCCAATCCCTTTAGGATTTTATGCGTTTCAATCAGATCCCCCCTCAATCTTCTAAATTCCAATGAGTACAAGCCCAGTTCATCCAGTCTTTCTTCACATGAAAGTCCTGCCATCCCAGGAATCAATCTGGTGAACCTTCTTTGTACTCCCTCTATGGCAAGGATGTCTTTCCTCAGATTAGGGGACCAAAACTGCACACAATACTCCAGGTGTGGTCTCACCAAGGCCTTGTACAACTGCAGTAGTACCTCCCTGCTCCTGTACTCAAATCCTCTCGCTATAAATGCCAGCATACCATTCGCCTTTTTCACCGCCTGCTGTACCTGTATGCCCACTTTCAATGACTGGTGTATAATGACATCCAGGTCTCGTTGCACCTCCCCTTTCCCTAATCGGCCACCATTCAGATAATAATCTGTTTTCCTATTTTTGCCACCAAAGTGGATAACTTCACATTTATCCACATTAAATTGCATCTGCCATGAATTTGCCCACTCACCCAACCTATCCAAGTCACCCTGCATCCTCTTAGCATCCTCCTCACAGCTAACACTGCCACCCAGCTTCGTGTCATCCGCAAACTTGGAGATGCTGCATTTAATTCCCTCATTCAAGTCATTAATATATATTGTAAACAACTGGGGTCCCAGCACTGAGCCTTGCAGTACCCCACTAGTCACCGCCTGCCATTCTGAAAAGGTCCCGTTTATTCCCACTCTTTGCTTCCTGTCTGCTAACCAATTCTCTATCCACATCAATACCTTACCCCCAATATCGTGTGCTTTAAGTTTGCACACTAATCTCCTGTGTGGGACCTTGTCAAAAGCCTTTTGAAAATCCAAATATACCACATCCACTGGTTCTCCCCTATCCACTCTACTAGTTACATCCTCAAAAAATTCTATGAGATTCGTCAGACATGATTTTCCTTTCACAAATCCATGCTGACTTTGTCTGATGACTTCACCGCTTTCCAAATGTGCTGTTATCACATCTTTGCTAACTGACTCCAGCAGTTTCCCCACCACCGACGTTAGGCTAACCGGTCTATAATTCCCCCATTTCTCTCTCCCTCCTTTTTTAAAAAGTGGGGTTACATTAGCCACCCTCCAATCCTCAGGAACTAGTCCAGAATCTAACGAGTTTTGAAAAATTATCACTAATGCATCCACTATTTCTTGGGCTACTTCCTTAAGCACTCTAGGATGCAGACCATCTGGCCCTGGGGATTTATCTGCCTTTAATCCCTTCAATTTACCCAACATCACTTCCCTACTAACATGTATTTCACTCAGTTCCTCCATCTCACTGGACCCTCTGTCCCCTACTATTTCTGGAAGATTATTTATGTCCTCCTTAGTGAAGACAGAACCAAAGTAATTATTCAATTGGTCTGCCATGTCCTTGCTCCCCATAATCAATTCACCTGTTCTGTCTGTAGGGGACCTACATTTGTCTTTACCAGTCTTTTCCTTTTTGCATATCTATAAAAGCTTTTACAGTCAGTTTTTATGTTCCCTGCCAGTTTTCTCTCATAATCTTTTTTCCCCTTCCTAATTAAGCCCTTTGCCCTCCTCTGCTGAACTCTGAATTTCTCCCAGTCCTCAGGTGAGCCACTTTTTCTGGCTAATTTGTATGCTTCTTCTTTGGAATTGATACTATCCCTAATTTCTCTTGTCAGCCACGGGTGCACTACCTTCCTTGATTTATTCTTTTGCCAAACTGGGATGAACAATTGTTGTAGTTCATCCATGCAATCCTTAAATGCTTGCCATTGCATATCCACCGTCAATCCTTTAAGTGTCATTTGCCAGTCTATCTTAGCTGATTCACGTCTCACACCTTCAAAGTTACCCCTCTTTAAGTTCAGAACCTTTGTTTCTGAATTAACTATGTCACTCTCCATCTTAATGAAGAATTCCACTATATTATGGTCACTCTTACCCAAGGGGCCTCTCACGACAAGATTGCTAATTAACCCTTCCTCATTGCTCAAAACCCAATCTGGAATAGCCTGCTCTCTAGTTGGTTCCTCGACATGTTGGTTCAAAAAACCATCCCGCATACATTCCAAGAAATCCTCTTCCTCAGCACTTTACCAATTTGGTTCACCCAATCTACATGTAGATTGAAGTCACCCATTATAACTGCTGTTCCTTTATTGCACACATTTCTAATTTCCTGTTTAATACCATCTCCGACCTCACTACTACTGTTAGGTGGCCTGCACACAACTCCCACTAGCGTTTTCTGCCCCTTAGTGTTACGCAGCTCTACCCATATCGATTCCACATCTTCCCGGCTTATGTCCTTCCTTTCTATTGCGTTAATCTCATCTTTAACCAGCAACGCCACCCCACCTCCTTTTCTTTCATGTCTATCCCTCCTGAATATTGAATATCTCTGAACGTTGAGCTCCCATCCTTGGTCACCCTGGAGCCATGTCTCTGTGATCCCAACTATATCATAATCATTAATAACAATCTGCACTTTCAATTTATCCACCTTGTTACAAATGCTCCTTGCATTGACACACAAAGCCTTCAGGCGCTCTTTTACAACTCTCTTAGCCCTTATACAATTATGTTGAAAAGTGGCCCTTTTTGATGCTTGCCCTGGATTTGGCGGCCTGCGACTTTTACTTTTCTCCTTACTGCTTTTTGCTTCTACCCTCACTTTACACCCCTCTGTCTCTCTGTCTCATCCCCCTGTTGTGAACTAACCTCCTCTCGCCTAGCCTCTTTAATTTGATTCCCACCCCCCAACCATTCTAGTTTAAAGTCACCTCAGTAGCCCTCGCTAATCTCCCCACCAGGATATGCACCTTTCTCTTGGTAGCCCCAGTTTTGAAGCACTTCGCAAAATGATTCTTCTTCCCACAGTTCTTGCAGGACTTTTCATAAACAGGACACACCTTTAGAATGTGACTACCTCCATGTTTGTTGTTTGAGTCTACCTCTCTGCTTTTCTGTTGCTTTGTCCCTCTGATTTCACAGCATGCACTGTTGTGGCTGCCCTAGCAATGCCTTAGCTTGTGTTCACGTGGACTCTGCTGCCCTGCACATATCCACAGCTTTTTCCAGTGTTAAATCTTTTTTCACGGAGTAATCTTTCTCTGAGCCTGTAATTTGAAGTTCTGCAAACTATCATGTCTCTAATTAATGAGTCTCTCAAATCTCCAAACCCACAGGGCTTACTCAGTGTGTGAAGCTCAGCTAACAGCTTGTTTCTGGTCACACTTAAAGAACTTACATCTTTCAAATGTGATGTTTTTACTTGGGACAATTATCTTCTCAAATTTTGTCATTAGAGTATCCAATGTCAATGTAACCCAGGTTAATTAAACCCAAAGATGTAATGTTAGAAAGTTCTATCTGTGGAGGCATGAAAACAGAAGAGAGAATTTTGAAAAAAAAAATGCCATGCGAGGGCGGGGTGAGCTGGACACAGGACGAACAAGGAGAGAAACACAGCAACGATTAGAAGCTGAAGACGTGAACTGTTAAGAGTGGAATTAGTAGTGAGTAACTTTACCCTACTAGCTTGAAAACCTCAGGGTGAAACTCCCGGAAGAGAGATAATAGCGATAAAAGATTTATTGAAGCTACGGCTATATCACGCAGCATATTTAACAAGAGAAGATCGGCAGAGGCAAGTGTCCAAAATCCCTACCGTGTCGTCAGGAGTTAGTTCTGTAAAACTATACCAAGGGATTTGGTCAAGTTTTTGTACAAGTTTGTGAATTGACTTACTGTGGATGATAAACTATTTCATGAACCAAGAAACAAGATGGGGAACCACCCAAGCTGATGAACCAGTGCGGGAATGAAATGTGTAATGACGCAGAGAATTTAGTGCGGTTAGATGTTTATTTTCATTCGAAGAATCAGAATTTGATTTTCTGCAAGAACTGATTATTTTTGCAAAGACTTTGATAAGTTACCAAATGAGATTTACATTGTTTAAGAGTTGTGATTTTGGTGTCATGGTCCAGTCCGTGAAGTCCGCGTTCCGGTCCACAGCCCAGTCCATGGACTCCGGACTCCACGTCTTCCTGCTGTCCCTTGTTTCAGTTGGGCTTAATCATAGGCACCTGATGCTCGTCTTGGGCCTGGGAATATAAGTGGCCCTGGGTTTGAGTGTGGGTGCTGGCTGGCTGGTTAATTGGTTGGACCAGTTGGGAGCAGGAGTGGCTGAGTTGGCTTGACTGGAAGCTGGCTGTGTTTTGCTTGATGTGTGAGTGTGTTTTGGAACCTGTTGAGGGAAAGAGAGTGGGGAAGGAATGGAAATTGCTGGGAGGGGGTCGTGTGGGTCCGGTAATGGCAGACAAGATAAGAGGCGGGGTTGAGGGACAGAAAGTGGAGAAGGAGAGGGATAGAGACTTGGGACCAGAGGTAGGCAGCTGGGGAGAGGTGGATTATTGTGAAGGGAGAAATAAAGGGAATGAGGAGGTAGTGAGGGGTTGGATGAATAAAAACCAAGACAAAGGGAATAAAAGAATAAGAAATGATAGTGGAGAAAGCTCTGAAAGTGAGGAAGATGAACAAGCTCAGAGAGGAGGTGTTGTCATAATTAGGTTTAATGAGAAGGCTCAGGGACATATGAAGAAAATTAACCTGTTTGTGCTAACAACAACTCTGACAAATAAGATAGGGGAAATAGTATTTGCAAAAGTCCTTAATGATGGCAACTTATTGGTAAGAGGTGCGAATGAGGAACAACTTGAGAAAGCACTCAAGCTAAAAGAGATAGGAAAATGCAAGGTGGAATACACTGGGAGGGTGGGAGCACAAAACAGTGGTTGTAAAGGAGTGATTATGGGGATACCAATGAGTATAAATATGGAGGAGATAAAGAGGAATATCAAAGGAGGGAAAGTAATGAATGTTCAAAGACTGAAAACAACAAAGGAGGGAGTGAAAAAGGAAAGTGAATCTGTATTGATTGAATTTGAAGAAGAAAGAGTGCCAAGGAAGGTGTTCCTGGGTTTCATGAGTTACCCAGTAAGGGTGTATGTGCCAAAGCCATTGAGGTGCTATAATTGTCAAAGGTTTGGACACGTGGCTAAAAACTGTAAAAGGCAGAGGAGATGTGCTAGATATGGGGGTGATCATGAATATGGAAAGTGTGGAACAGGAGTTCAACCAAAATGCTGCAATTGTGGAGGAGCTCATAATGTTGCATATAGTGGGTGTGAGGTTATGAGACGGGAGAATAAAATTCAAGAAATAAGAGTGAACAGAAAGATCACTTATGCAGAAGCTGTAAGAATGTCAAGAGAACAGAATAATGCTCCTAATGAACAGGGAGCAACAGGGATACGAGAGATGCAACAAAGAACAAATGACAGGATTTATGTAGACAAAAAGGCTCTAGTAACATTCATTGCAGGAGTGATTAATAGTATGGCTGAGGTAAAGTCAAAAAGTGACAAAATTCAGCTGGTGGTAAAAGCAGCAGTGAACCATTTAGGGTTAGTAGGACTGACATGGGAGGAAGTGAGGGAGAACCTCAGTAATCAGTCAAGCCAAGAAGTGTAATGTGTTGGTTAATACTAATTATGGTGATTCTTTTACAATGGAATGCAAGAAGCTTACTGGCCAATAGCCAGGAATTCAAGCACTTTATTAAAGAAATGGTTGTAAAACCGGATGTAGTGTGTATTCAGGAAACTTGGTTGAAACCAACTTTAGACTTTGTGGTATATGGGTATACAATGATAAGGAAAGATAGAAATCTAGGGGGAGGAGTGGGTTGTGCTATGTTAATCAAGCAAGGTATACCATATAGGGTACTGGAAAAAGGAGATGATCAGGAATACATAGTGGTGGAAGTGTGGGAGAGAGGGGAGGGAGTGGTTATAATTAACTACTACAATCCATGTAAAAGGTTGGATTTGGACAGCCTATTAAAGATACAAGGACAAAACAGACAAAGTAGTGTGGTGTGCAGATTTCAATGCTCATAGCACAATATGGGGGGATCAGAATACAGATCCAAATGGAAAGGTAATTGAAGATTTGATGGAAGAAAGGGGTTTGGTGTGTATGAATGATGGTAGCGGCACAAGGATAGATATAACAACAGGAACTGAGTCAGTGTTAGATATTACATTCGTGTCTAATACCTTGGCTGGCATTAGTAACTGGGGAGTTTGGACTGCTTCAACAGTAGGCAGTGATCACTACCCAGTTTTATGTTCAGTGGGTGAAAGAGTTGAAGTAAGACCAGGTGGCGGAACCCCAAAGTGGGTGTTTGAAAATGCTGTTTGGGGTAAGTTCCAGAAGTTGAGTGAAGAAGGGTTGACAAAGATTGATATTTCTGGAAATGTAGATGAATTAAACAGTCAGGTGACTTCAGCAATTATCATGGCAGCAGAAGGATCTATACCTAGGAGTAAAAATAGGATGAATAGGAAACTGGTACCATGGTGGACAGAGGAATGTTGTCAGGCTGTAAAAAACAGAAATAGAGCATTCAGGCTAGTTAAAAGAACCCATAATATGCAGCATTTGGTTCAATATAAGAAAGCACAGGCAGTGGTGAGAAGAACTATACGTCAAGCTAAAGGGGCAAGTTGGAGGAGTTTTTGCGACAAGGTAGGAAGAACAACACCTGTGGGAGAGATATGGGGAATGATTAAGAGGATGGGAGGAGATAGAAGGGAATGGGAATATCCAGTAATGATATCTGAGGAGGAAACTGCAGTCTCCAGTAGGGATAAGGCTGAGGTCATGGCCAAGTCATTTGTACTGATACACAGTTCAAAAAATTTGTCTGAAGAAGGGAGAAGAAGGGAAAGAATAATGAGCCAACACCCAGGTGTGTTAAGCAGGAGGGAAGGAACAGATGATATAATTGATGATCCATTTACATTAGCAGAAATGGTGAGAGCAATAAAGAGATCGAGACCAACCTCCCCAGGGAAAGATCTGATATGCTCTGTGATGCTAAAAAATCTAGGAGAAGGAGCGCTCTTGAAGTTGCTGCATTTTTATAACAGAGTGTGGGAGGAGGGAAGATTACCAAGTGCATGGAAAGAAGCAGTAGTAATTCCAATAAGGAAGCCTGGCAAGGATCTGTCAAAACCCACTAGCTACAGACCAATTGCATTAACATCAAGTATGTGTAAGATAATGGAAAGGATGATAACAGAAAGGTTATTATATGAGCTTGAGAAAAGGGGAATGCTGGCAAGTTATCAGAGTGGTTTTAGAAAGGGAAGGAATTCCATGGACTCAGTGATTATGTTAGAGACTGAAATAAGGAAGGCCCAGGCAAATAGAGAGTCATTGGTGGCAGTGTTCTTTGACATTGAAA
The DNA here is from genome assembly GCF_963921235.1 of Mobula hypostoma. Taxonomy (NCBI): domain Eukaryota; kingdom Metazoa; phylum Chordata; class Chondrichthyes; order Myliobatiformes; family Myliobatidae; genus Mobula; species Mobula hypostoma. Next base: position 54,712,928 of record NC_086128.1, on the reverse strand, counting down.
AAGCCTATGATATGATGTGGAAGGAAGGATTATTAATTAAACTGCACAAGATGGGGGTTGGTGGGAGAGTTTTTAATTGGATTAAAGATTTTTTGTTTGGTAGAAAAATTCAAGTTCGGATTGGATCAGAATTATCAAAACAGTACATCGTGGAAAATGGCACACCTCAAGGTAGTGTGATTAGCCCGTTACTTTTCATCATTATGATCAATGATGTCTTCACAAAGGTACCAGTGGATATAGGTAGGTCACTGTTTGCGGATGATGGGGCCTTGTGGAAAAGAGGCAGGAACATGGACCATATAATCAGGAAACTACAAGAAGCAATTGATGAAGTGGTGGAGTGGGGTTATGATTGGGGATGTAGATTTTCAGTAGGTAAAACTCAAACTGTATTTTTTTTTACCAGGAAAAGGGTTGAGGGAGGGAAGAAGTTAAGAATGTATGGGGTTGAATTAGAAAGGGTTGCATCATTTAAATTTCTGGGAGTTATATTTGATTCACGATTAACATGGGCAGACCATATCAGGAAAGTTGAGGAGAAATGTAAAAAAGTAATAAATGTGATGAGATGTTTGACTGGTAGGGAATGGGGAGCAAGTTGTTCAGCTTTGAAGAGAATGTATGTGGCTTTAGTGAGATCTGTGTTGGATTATGGAAATATAGTATATGGATCAGCAGCCAGGTCTCTTATAAGGAAGCTGGATGTGATTCAGGCTCAGGCCTTGAGAGTGTGCAGTGGGGCTTTTAAAACATCACCAGGGTCAGCCCTACAGGTAGAAATGGGAATAATGCCTTTGGAACTAGGAAGGATGCAACTGATGGCAAACTACTGGGCTAACTTGCAGGGGCACAATGATTCCCACCCTACTAAAGGAGTGTTGCAGGAGTGCTGGGAAAATGGGAGGTTTCAGAGGGATACCTTTAGTCGGGTAGGGAATGATATCGCGAAAGAATGTGGAGTATTTGATCTGAGGATAAGTCCTTCAGTAGTTTATCCGGCTGTAGCTCCATGGAAGCTTGTATGGCCTGACATAGACTGGCATTTGTTAGAGGTAAAAAGGAAAGAAAGATATAAAACAGATTTGGTAAATGCATTTAACTGTCATGTGATGGAAAAGTATAGTGATTATACTCACATTTATACGGATGGTGCGAAGGAACCTGAAACAGGAGTGACAGGGTTTGGGGTGGTAATACCAGCAAAAGAAATTGGAATCAGCAGAAGAACATCTAATAAGTTAGGGGTGTTTACAGTGGAGATGCTGGCAGTGTTGGTTGCGTTGCAATGGGTGCAGAAAGCCAGACAAGCCAAAGCATTGATATGTTCAGATTCATCCTCAGTTCTAGCAAGTTTAAGGTCTTTTCACACAAACAGTCGGCAAGATGTACTTTATGAAGTCCTTCAGTTAGTTACAAGAATTGCAAATCAGGGAGGTCAGGTAAAATTTATGGGTTCCAGCACATGTAGGGGTGAAGGGGAATGAGAGGGTGGATGAGTTGGCAAAGAGGGCGTTAAAGAAAGAAAATGTGGAAATGCACATTAGTATCAGTAAAGCAGAGGATAAGTGTGCAATCTGGGAAAAAGTCAACCGAATGTAGCAAGAAAGATGGGACAGGGAGGGGAAAGGGAGGCATTTATATCAAATACAAAAGAGTGTTGCAGGTACTAGGGTAGGTAATGGAAACAGAAGAGAGGAAACTGTGTGGACTAGGTTAAGGCTGGGGCACCGTGCATTAAACAAAACATTGAAAATGATAGGGAAACACCAGACAGGATTGTGTGAGGAATGTCAGGAAGAGGAGTCAGTAGAACATGTAGTTCTGAGTTGCAGGAAGTATGGGATACAGAGAGAGATGATGAGAAATAAATTAAGGGAGTTGGGGGTGCAGGAATTCACATTAAAAGGGTTGCTGGGCATGGGTGAGAGAGCACAAGTCCGGGTATTTTTAGCGTTTTTAAGGGGTACAGGAGTTTCTTATAGAATATGACGAATAAACAGGAATAGGATACTAGGATGGTCAAAGATGGGAGGGTGAAGTGTAGGTTTGTGTGTGTGTGTGTGTGAGATTGGGTGAAGGGATTTAGAATGTACGTCTATTGCACATTCTGGAGCAGAGGGTGGCGGTAATGCACCATTAAGCTGGATGCCAACCGCCGTAAAACAAGATACAGACAGACAGTGTGGGTGCTGGTTTGTCTTGTCAGTATCCTGTCCTCCCCTTTGTGGGGTAAGCCAGGCTGTCTTTGCTGTTACCCTGAGGCTGGACTGTTCCCTTCTCTTCCTCTTCCTTCTGAAGCCTTGGCTGTTTTGCTGTCAAGTTCTGCTGCTGGAGCTAGACCAGAGCCTTGCTGTGTCAAGATAAGAAACTATCTATTGTTGTTTGGAACTGTCTCTTTGTGTCCTCGCCTTTGCTAGGTAGGTCTGACTGTTTGTTGCTACCTTGTGTTGAGAACTGTCTCTGTGTCCATGCCTTTGCTAGGTAGGTCTGGCTGGTTGCTGCTACCTTGTGTTGGGAACCGTCTCTATGTCCACGCCTTCACTAGGTAGGTCTGGTTGTTTGCCGCTACCTTGTGTTGGGAACTGTCTTGTCATTTTCAGCATTCTGTGTATGAGTCCCAGCCCTATGTCCTGCTCCCAAGGAAGGGTCCCGGCACTGTGTTCCATGTTCCTGTCTCTCAAGTCCAAGGCTCCGAGGTTCCTGTCTCCCAAGACTATGTCATGTGTTTACCTAGTTCTGGAGTCAAGTCTGAGTCAAGACCCAGGTTCTGGGTCCTTGCCCAGTCTCTGGCTTGGAGTACATATCCAACTCTTGAAGAACCCAAGCCATATTCAGTCCTGTAGCCATGTCATGTCCTCGCCTAATTCTGGGGTCAGGGTCTGGGTCTGAGCCCTAGTCAAGTCCCAGGTTCTGGGTCCTTGTCCAGTCTCTGGCTCTGAGTCCAAGCCCAGGCTCCTAGTTCCCAGTTCCTGGTCCTGGTCCCGCTTGCCTAGCCAATGTCCTAGCCCATGTCTGTGTTCTTGTCCCAGCTCCTAGTCTGCGTCTAGTCACCTCCCTAACTCCAGTCCAGCCCAGTTCCTAGTACCTCAGTGTCTGTGCCTTGCATTTGGGTCCGCTCCCAGTGCCCCCCGTTATGACAGTTGGAGAATTGTCCATGCGAGGAGTTAAGCTGTATAGATATATAATTTTTGAATTTGAATTTAAACTTGTAGATATACTGCCTGGAATTGAAACTGAAGTTAACTATAATTGAGAATGGGAATTATATTTGGTTTTCTAAATATATTTGGTAGTCTGTAAACTTTTAAATAGGGAATAACACTAGATCTACTTAGTTAAATTAGAGTAATAAAGGAACCTCATTGATTAAAATTAAATAGGAATTTGTTGTGGTTTGATATCTAAGATTTGGAACTTGAACAGAATGTTGGAAGTTGGAATTGTTCTTGCTCTCGTAAATATTTTTTAACTCTTTTGTTCTGGACACCAGTGACTACCAGGAATAGTCTGGTTGGCAACCGGGAATAGTCCGGTGACAGCGTGGAGAGACAGCGGACAGCCAGGAAAGACTGGCACTGGGGGTGTTAGGATTGGCAGTCCGGGCACCAGCTCAAAAGAGCACCCACCTCTTGAAGCTTCTAGTTTACACGGAGAAACATACCCTCGGGGTCCTCCAAGAGGGAGGGAGAATGATGGACCCAATTGGACTGATACAGTTAATTACAGGGAATGACTACGACCAAGAGCTAGGATAAGAGGCTCTGAGTGTCCAGTGTGTTGGTGTGGGAGAGCGTTTTCCAGCATTAAAGGTTTATGAGTCCACCAAGCAAAGTTGAAGTGCTATTCCATCCCAGTGGATGAAGATGAGATTACTTCACCAAGCACAGATGATGTGGTCTTTTCAACCACTGATTCACAAGCCACAGCGATTCGCTCTGGAGAGCGTCATCATACTCCAGGTCAGACGAGAGATAACCCAGGTCAGGTTTCAGACCACAGTCCCCAGGTAGATCCTTCGCATGATGGCGATGGTGTGGAGGTAGAGAAGAAGAGGAAGGTCAAGTGGCCAGCAATGGCAGATGAGAAGGCTTGGTGTGTATTTGATGAGGATATCAGTATGATGTTGGAGAACACTGTCAGGGGAACATCAAAGAAAGTTGGAAGTGATGGGCGATATGATTTACGATGTTGGAAAGTACAGGTTTGGTTTGGTTGAGTTGAAGAAAGCAAAGCCTACACAGCAACCAAGCAGGTGCCAGAAGGAGACTAGTAGGTTGAGGAGAGAGTTTAGATCGTTGAGACAGAGGTGGAAGGCAGCAAGTGAGGGTGACAAGCCAGGGCTTGCTGATCTCCGAGAGCATTTTCAAATAAAGTTAGCATCACTCCGTCGTGCAGAGTCACAACATAAAAAGAGAAAGAAGTGAGAGAAGGCAAGAAAGTCATTCTTTGAGAACCCTCACGAGTTCACAAAGAAACTGTTTGAACAAAGTAAGAGCGGGCAGCTTAACATTTCTCGACAAGAACTTGAGGATCACCTGGCAAGCACTTACTCTAACAAACAGCGGGAGACTCCTTTGCTTGACATTTCAGGGCTTGTGAAGCCTACCAAGCCAGGAGTGAAGTTCGATCTGTCAGAACCCAAACTGGCAGAAGTTGAAAGGTTCATCAGAAAGGCAAGGTCAGGCTCAGTGCCAGGACCTAATGGAGTGCTGTATAAGGTGTTCAAGAAGTGTGAACAGCTGAGGAAATACTTGTGGAAATTGTTAAAGGTGGTGTGGAGACAAGGTGTTGTTCCTTTGTCATGGAGTGAGGCTGAAGGAGTATACATCCCGAAGGAAGAGAATTCTTCTACATTGAATCAGTTCCGACCAATTTCACTCCTGAATTTAGAGGGGAAGATTACGTTTGGCATTCTGGCAGAAAGAATATCTTCATTTGTGATAGAGAATGGATTGGTAAATACATCTGTGCAGAAGGCAGGAATACCTGGCTTCCCAGGATGCCTTGAACATTCTAGTATGATATGGCATACCATCCAGGAGTCGAAAAGGTTGAGAGGAAATCTGGCTGTAGTTTGTCTTGATCTGGCAAATGCATATGGTTCTGTTCCCCATGTCCTGATTGAGTTTGCAATGGAATTCCTATGGATTCCTGTTAAGGTGAGGAACTTTGTTATGCAGTACTACAACGATTTCCAGATGAGGTTTTCCACTCAGCAGTTTACAACTAGGTGGCAGAGCTTGGATGTTGGAATCCCAATGGGATGTGCAATTACACCCATCCTTTTTGTGTTAGCCATGGAGGTCATTGTGAGGGCTGCAGAATCAGTGGTACCAGGTGTCGCACTTGATGGCGGAGCGGAGTTACCACCAATACGAGTGTTCATGGATGAAGTTACCCTTCTGGGACCCAGCACGGAGGCAGTGGAAAATGTACTATCTAGACTCGAGGAGCTAATGGATTGGGGAAGAATAAAGTTCAAGACCAAGAAGTCAAGGAGCCTTGTTCTTAGGAGAGGAAAGCTGGTTGACTTTCATTTCACCCTTTGTGGAGAGGCAATTCCATCCATTCAGGACCGACCAGTTAAGAGCCTCGGGCGATGGTACACAGAGGAGCTGAGAGAAACCAAGAGGGTTCAAGAGACAGGAGAACAGATCAGCAGAGGTATGATGTCTGTTAACAAGTGTGGCTTGCCTGGCAAGTTGAAGTTGTGGTGCTTGCAGTAGGGACTGATGCCACGTATAATGTGGCCACTAACTGTCTATGAAGTGGCAATGTCCCATGTTGAGGCAATGGAACGGAAGATCAACAAGTATGTGAAGAAGTGGCTTGGAGTACCGAGCAGCCTCACCAATGTTGCAATCCACAGTAGCCAGACAAAGCTTACCATCCCAGTGCAATCCCTTGTTGAGGTCAAGGTAGCCAAGGTAAGAACATTCTTGATGCTTCGAGACTCAAAAGGCCCTGTCATCAAGAACACCCAGCCGGATGTGAGATCAGGCAGGAAGCGATCAGCCCGTGTAGCAGTTGATGAGGCAGAGTCTAGATTGAAGCACAAGGAGACGGTTGGGGCTATCCAGCTAGGCCGCCAGGGACTTGGGTGGACAACCCACAAGTGGTGGTCATCTTCTACAGGTAAGGAGCGCCATGAGCTTGTAACACAAGAAGTAGGAGAGGTAGAAGAGGAGAAGAGCTTAACTAAAACAGCTGGCCTGACCAAACAAGGGGCTTGGACCCGGTGGGAAAGTGTTGAACAACGACATCTATCTAGGAATGTTCTGTGGCAGATGGAACCGCTCCGCATTTCTTTTCTATGCAGAGCAGCGTACGATCTGCTCCCAACACCTGCCAACCTCAGCACCTGGTATGAAGATAAGACAGACAGGTGTGCTGCTTGTGGCGAGAAGGGAACACTTCAACATATCTTGAGTGCATGCAGAGTCAATCTTTCCAGCGGCATGTACACTTGGAGACATAACAACGTTCTCAAAGTTGTAACAGAAGCGGTTGAGCAGAGAGTACTGCAGCACGACTTATCTCATGCCCCATGCTGCACAGAACATCGCTTATCATTTGTGAAAGAAGGCTCCAAGTCAAGGGTGTACAGCACAGGCTCACGATCAAGCATACTTTCTTCAGCCAATGACTGGTGTGTCAAGGCCGACCTGGATGGGAAAGGCAGTTTCCCGGAGCAAGTAGCTTTCACAACATTGCGTCCAGATATAATCATATGGTCTGACACCAGTAAAGAAGTGGTTATTGCTGAACTCACAGTCCCCTGGGAAGACAACATCGATGAAGCCCATGAGCGCAAGTTAACCAAGTATGCAGAATTAAGATCAGAGTGCAGAGACAGAGGGTGGAAGGTCTCATGCTATCCATTCGAAGTAGGCTGCTGTGGGTTTATTGCATTCACTCTCCAGACGTGGCTGCGTGACCTTGGCTTCACTAGAAGAGAGATCAAGTCAACCAGCAGGGATGTAGCTGAGGCAGCAGAGAAAGGATCAGCATGGGTGTGGACCAAGTATGTCCAGGGGGGCAGATAGTCAGACAGTGTATACATATTTTGCAAACCCTTCAGTAGTTGTATAGACACCTGAAGAGCAGACTATCTGTTGGATGGAAGTGACCAACAACTCTGATAGAGGCAGATGCCAAGTTTTTAAGCTCACCAGTGGGAGGTGGTGCTTTAGCACTGCTGGCCCACCACCTCGAGGGAGTCTTGATCATAAGCGGGCCGATACTCCTGAAGACAGGTGGCAGATCAACTGATGATCCCACTGGTGATCGCACAGGACAGTTAACATCTTAGTCCACGTGTATTTTTTAACTGTACATATTTTTTTTCTTATAAACAAAAGGTTTCCATAGGCCTCCTTCCAATACCAGAATCTTCTGATGGCCTACTAGCACCTAGTGTAATTTGATTTTCTCAGAGTGTGGCGACTATTCACACGCGATAAGACCAGTGTTACACAGGTGGTATATCAAGGCTGTCTCATAAACTTGAAAGTTGCTATAGATGTCCAAAGCATCTTTGTCAATTACAAGTAGAAAGATAGACACTTTTATAAATTAGGAACAGATTTTCTCAGGGAAATGTACGGAAGAAATGTGGCAAATGTTCAGGGGATATTTGCTTGGAGTTCTGCATAGGTACGTTCCAATGAGACAGGGAAAGGATGGTAGGGTAGAGGAACCGTGGTGTACAAAGGCTATTGCAAATCTAATCAAGAAGAAAAGAAGAGCTTATGAAAGGTTTAAAAAACTAGGTAATGATAGAGATCTAGAAGATTATAAGGCTAGCAAGAAGGAGCTTAAGAAAGAAATTAGGAGAGCCAGAAGGGGCCATGAGAAGGCCTTGGCAGACAGGATTAAGGAAAACCCCAAGGCATTCTACAAGTATGTGAAGAGCGAGAGGATAAGATGTGAGAGAATAGGACCAATCAAGTGTGACAGTGGAAAAGTGTGTATGGAACTGGAGGAGATGGCAGAGGTACTTAATGAATACATTGCTTCAGTATTCACTGTGGAAAAAGATCTTGGCGATTGTAGGGATGACTGACAGTGGATTGAAAAGCTTGAGCATATAGGCATTAAGAAAGAGGATGTGCTGGAGCTTTTGGAAAGCATCAAGTTGGATAAATCTCTGGGACGGATGAGATGTACCCCAGGCTACTGCAGGAGGTGAGGGAGGAGATTGCTGATCCTCTGGCGATGATCTTTGCATCATCAATGGGGACAGGAGAGGATCTGGAGGATTGGAGGGTTGCAGATGTTGTTCCCTTATTCAGGAAGGAGAGTAGTTAGTCCAGGAAATTATGACCAGTGAGTCTTACTTCAGTGGCTGGTAAGTTGATGGAGAAGATCCTGAGAGGCAGGATTTATGAACATTTGGAGAGGCATAATATGATTAGGAATAGCATGGCTCTGTCAAAGGTAAGTCGTGCCTTACGAGCCTGATTGAATTTTTTGAGGATGTGACTAAACACATTGATGAAGGTAGAGCAGTAGATGTAGTGTATATGGATTTCAGCAAGGCATTTGACAAGGTCCCCATGCAAGGCTTAGTGAGAAAGTAAGGAGGCATGGGAACCAAGGGGACATTGCTTTGTGGATCCAGAACTGGCTTGCCCACAGAAGGCAAAGAGTGGTTGTAGACGGGTCATATTCTACATGGAGGTCGGACACCAGTGGTGTGCTTCAGGGATCTGTTCTGGGACCCCTACTCTTCATTATTTTTATAAATGACCTGGATGAGGAAGTGTTGGGATGGGTTAGTAAATTTGCTAATGACGCAAAGGTTGGGGGTGTTGTGGATAGTTTGGAGGGTTGTCAGTGGTTACAGTGGGACACTGATAAGATGCAAAATTGGGCTGAGAAGTGGCAGATGGAGTTCAACTCAGATAAGTGTGCGGTGGTTCATTTTGGTAGGTCAAATATGATGGCAGAATATTGTATTAATGGTCAGACTCTTGGCAGTGTGGAGGATCAGGGGGATCTTGGGTTCCGAGTCCATAGGACACTCAAAGCTGCTACGCAGGTTGACTCTGTGGTTAAGAAGGCATACAGAGCATTGGCCTTCATCAATTGTGGGATTGAGTTTAGGAGCTGAGAGGTAATGTTGCAGCTGTATAGGACCCTGGTCAGACCCCACTTGGAGTACAGTACTCAGTTCTGGGTTGCCTCACTACAGCAAGGATGTGGAAACCATAGAAAGGGTGCAATGGAGGAGTGCAAGATGATGAGAAGTATTGATCGTGTGGATAGTCAGAGGCTTTTTCCCAGGGCTGAAATGGCTAGCATGAGAGGGCACAGTTTTAAGGTGCTTGGAAGTAGGTACAGAGGAGATATCAGGGGTACGTTTTTTTACGCAGAGAATGGTGAGTGCGTGGAATGGGCTGGCGGTGACAGTGGTGGAGACGGATACGACAGGGTCTTTTCAGAGACCCCTGGCCAAGTATATGGAGCTCAGAAAAATAGAGGGCTATAGGTAACCCTAGGTAAATGCTAAGGTAAGGACATGTTCGGCACAGCTTTGTGGGCCGAAGGGCCTGTATTGTGCTGTAGGTTTTCTAAAGTTTCTATTTTTTCCTCCGTCCCTCGGCTCTGCTTGCTGCTAAATGTATATTGAATCGCTGTTAGAAGCCTATATGTCACCATATACTAACCTGAGTTTCATCTTCTTGTGGGTATTCACAATAAACACAGTGAAACACAACAGAATCAATGAAAAACTACCCACAAACAGGGATGGACAAAGCAGCCAATGTGCAAAAGACAACAAATTGTGTAAATACAGAAAGAAAAACTAAATAATAATAATAGATCTAAAAGTATCCTTCATGGACTCAAAAACTCGTGTTCTCAATATTAATTAATAGATATATAAGTATTAATTAATATTGAGAACATGACTTACTGAGTCCTTGAAAGCGAGTCCATAGGTTATGGACTCAGCTCAGTGTTGAGGTGAGTGACATTATCCACTTTGGTTCAGAAGCCTGATGGTTGAGGGGTAATAACTATTCCTGAACATGGTGTTTCCTGTACCTCCTTGATGGTAGCAGTGAGAAAAGAGCATGGCCTGGATGGTAGGGGTCCTCGATGATCGGTGCTGCTTTCCTGCAACAGCATTCCTTGTAGATGTGTGTAGTGGTGAGGAGGGCTTTACCTATGATGGACTGGGCTGTATCTACTACCTTTTGTGGGTTTTTCTATTCTTGGGCATTGGTGTGTCCATACCAGGCCGTGGTACAACCAGTCAGTATACTCTCCACTGTGTATCCATAGATGTTTGTGAAATTTTTAGATGACGTGCAGATCTTCACAAACTTCTAAGAAAGTGGAGGTGCTGCAGTGCCTTATTATAATGGCACTTAATTGTAATTTTTGGTTGTTGTTGTGGCACCACTCAGTCAGGTTTTCAATCTCGGAAGGTGGTGTGTGCTTTCACGCGGAACGAGGTGTGAGTGACAGACAAGTTCAAGATGAGCTCCAATGTGTGCACATTTGATTGTTCTTTTGAATGGACCCTTTGTATTCTTTCTTTTCTTTACTAACCCTTTAGTTAAGTAAGATTCAGAAATATAATTCCTTTAATTGTATGCAGTGTGCTGTCTGTTATTTCTTGGCACTGAGTTGTAACAGGGTAGTAAATTACACAGTATCCACACAAACCGGGGTTTGAGGTTTGAGGTCTCAAACTCACGGGTTTGGCAGGACCGGAGTGTGTATTCCCTCAATTTACGCAGCCAAGGAAACCAGGTGATTTCATCAACAAGAAGCAAAATACAGCCCATGGGGGAGGGGTGGAGGGACAGGGAGGAAAAAGAAGGAAAAGCAGGATGCTCAGGTTTTTGTCATCTTCATTTAAGAGTCTATATGAGAAACTGGGTGATAACGAGAAAGAGGTACGCTACAGTCAAATTCAGAACCTTTCTGAAATAAACTACGTAGTTGGCCCAGTTCATTAATAACTACAATATACTGTATGTGTGAACGAGTAATCAACTTCCGGGAACACCTTGAGCTTTCAATGAAGTAGAAACTTGTAGTCGAAATACATCTCCCTGAACATTGAGCTTCTACCAATACCAGTCCAATGACTCAGAGGCGACCTGGTGTAAAAGTGTTTAGAGGTGCTGATTACTGCATAATGCCATGCAGTCCCAGGATACGCAACACTTCAGAAACAAAAATGTAGCGTGAAACTGTTTTAAAACTTCAAACACCAAATATTGGTTAAATAAATGTCATGACAAATCGTTGCCCGGAAGGAGCAATTGTTAGATGAAATGTAATCTGAAAGGGTAAAAAGGATAGAAACAGACAAGTTAGGAAAGCATTTACTTGGAGTAAGGGGAAATGTGAAGCTATCAGGCAGGAACTTGGAAGCATAAATTGGGAACAGATGTTCTCAGGGAAGTGTACGGCAGAAATGTGGCAAATGTTCAGAGGATATTTGTGTGGAGTTTCAATAGGTATGTTTCAATGAGACAGGGAAATGATGGGAGGGTACAGGAACCGTGGTGTACAAAGGCTGTTGAAAATCTAGTCAAGAAGAAAAGGAAAGCTTACGAAAGGTTCAAAAAGCTAGGTAATGATAGAGATCTAGAAGATTATAAGGCTAGCAGGAAGAAGGTTAAGAATGAAATTAGGAGAGCCAGAAGGGGCCATGAAGGTCTTGGCAAGCAGGATTAAGAAAAACCCCAAGGCATTCTACAAGTATGTGAAGAGCAAAAGGATAAGACTTGGAGAGAATAGGACCTATCAAGTGTGACAGTGGGAAAGTGTGTATGGAACCGGAGGAGATGGCAGAGGTACTTAATGAATACTTTGCTTCAGTATTCACTATGGAAAAAGATCTTGGCGATTGTATGGATGACTGACAGTGGATTGAAAAGCTTGAGCGCATAGACATTAAGAAAGAGGATGTGCTGGAGCTTTTGGAAAGCATCATGTTGGATAAGTCTCCAGGACCGGACAAGATGCACCCTAGGCTACTGTGGGTGGTGAGGGAGGAGACTGCTGAGCCTCTGGCAATGATCTTTGCATCATCAATGGGGACGGGAGAGGTTCCGGAGGATTGGAGGGATGCGGATATTGTTCCCTTTTTCAAGAAAGAGAGTAGAGATAGCCTAGGAAATTATAGACCAGTGAGTCTTACTTCAGTGGCTGGTAAATTGATGGAAAAGATCCTGAGAGGCAGGATTTATGAACATTTGGAGAGGCATAATATGATTAGGAATAGTCAGCATGGCTTTGTCAGAGGCAGGTCGTGATTGAATTTTTTTGAGGATGTGATGAAACACATTGAAGGTAGAGTAGTAGATGTAGTGTATATGGATTTCAGCAAGGCATTTGATAAGGTACCCCATGCAAGGCTTACTGAGAAAGTAAGGAGGCATGGGATCCAAGGGGACATTGCTTTGTGGATCCAGAAATGGCTTGCCCACAGAGGGCAAAAAGTGGTTGTAAGTGGGTCATGGAGGTTGGTATGCCTCTGAGACCCATTATAACCATATAACAATTACAGCATGGAAACAGGCCATCTCAGCCCTTCTAGTCCATGCTGAACGTTTACTCTCACCTAGTCTCACTGACTTGCACTCAGCCCATAACCCTCCATTCCTTGCCTGTCCATATAGCTATCCAATTTTAATTTAAATGACCATATCAAACCTGCCTCTACCACTTCTGCTGGAAACTCGTTCCACACGGCTACCACTCTCTGAGTAAAGAAGTTCCCCCTCATGTTACCCCTAAACTTTTGCCCCCTAACTCTCAACTCATGTCCTCTTGTTTGAATCACACCTACTCTCAATGGAAAAAGCCTATCCACGTCAACTCTATCTATCCCCCTCATAATTTTAAATACCTCTATGAAGTCCCCCCTCAACCTTCTATGCTCCAAAGAATAAAGGCCCAACTTGTTCAACCTTTCCCTGTAACATAGGTGCTGAAATCCAGGTAGTATTCTAGTAAATCTTCTCTGTACTCTCTATTTTGACATCTTTCCTATAATTCGGTGACCAGAACTGTACACAATACTCCAAATTTGGCCTTACCAATGCCTTGTACAATTTTAACATTACATCCCAACTCCTCTACTCAATGCCCTGATTTATAAAGGCCAGCATACCAAAAGCTTTCTTCACCACCCTATCCACATGAGATTCCGCCTTCAGGGAACTATGAACCATTATTCCTAGATCCCTCTGTTCTACTACATTCTTCAATGCCCTACCATTTACCATGTATGTCCTATTTTGATTAGTCCTACCAAAATGTAGCACCTCACATTTATCAGCATTAAACTCCATCTGCCATCTTTCAGCCCACTCTTCTAACTGGCCTAAATCTCTCTGCAAGCTTTGAAAAACCTACTTCATTATCCACAACGTCACCTATCTTTATAAATGACCTGGATGAGGAAGTGGAGGGATGGGTTAGTAAACTTGCTGATGACAAAGGTTGGGGGTGTTGTGGATAGTGTAGAGGGCTGTCAGAGGTTACAGTGGGACATTGATAGGATGCAAAACTGGGCTGAGAAGTGGCAGATGGAGTTCAACCCAGTTAAGTGTGAAGTGGTTCATTGTGGTAGGTCAAATATGATAGCAGAATATAATATTAATGGTAAGACTCTTTGCAGTGTGGAGGATCAGAGGGATCTTGGGGCCTGAGTCTATAGGACGCTCAAAGTAGCTGCTCAGATTGACTCTGTTGTTAAGAAAGCATACGGTGTATTGCCCTTCATCAATCATGGGATTGAGTTTAGGAGCCGAGAGGACCCTGGTCAGGCCCCACTTGGAGTACTGTGCTCAGTTCTGGTCACCTCACTACAAGAAAGATGTGGAAACCATAGAAAGGGTGCAAAGGAGATTTACAAGGATGTTGCCTGGATTGGGGAGCATGCCTTATGAAAACAGGTTGAGTGAACTCGGCCTTTTCTCCTTGGAGCTGCGGAGGATGAGAGGTGACCTTATAGAGGTGTATAAGATGATGAGAGGCATTGATCGTGTGGATAGTCAGAGGCTTTTTCCCAGGGCTAGCACGAGAGGTTACAGTTTTAGTGTGCTTGGAAGTAGGTACAGAGGAGATGTCAGGCGTGTTTTTTTAACGCAGACTGGTGAATGCGTGGAATGGGCTGCCGGCAACGGTGGTGGAGGCGGATACGATAGGGTCTTTTAAGAGACTCCTGGATAGGTGCATGGAGCTTAGTAAAATAGAGGGCAATGGGTAACCCTAGTAATTTCTAAGGTAAGGACATGTTCGGCACAGCGTTGTGGGCCGAAGGGCCTGTATTGTGCTGTAGGTTTTCTATGTTTCTATGAACTATTAACTGCGAGCGGCTGGGTTAATATACACATTGTGTCGTTCAGTGGTTGAAACAGGAACTTGGGGAACGACAAAAAAAATGCTGTTTATGACCTCCGCATTGTGCTGAACTGCATCTGGGACCTACTCTCTCACGTTGTCAAAAGAAAAGGTAACGTCAACATTACTGTGTCACCTGAAACGGTTAATGTTATTAACATGACTCATCCGTATAATAGCTCCGGAAAGTCAAGTCGGCGGGATCAGTTGCTGGCCATGAAACCCAATAGCAGGAACACTGCGAAGAAATACAATCACTACCCTCAAAAAAGCAAGAGTATTCTGAAAAGCTTTCAACCAGGACGCCTGTACTTCTAGTCTAATAATACCCAGTCGATGCCTCCTCCCTTGAAGGGTCAGACAGCCTGAGCCAATAGGCTGGTCCTGGACTTATTTCCTGGCATAATTTACATATTACTATTTAATTATTTACGGTTTTATTACTATTTAATTATTTATAGTGCAACTGTAACGAAAAACAATTTCCCTCGGGATCAATAAAGTATGACTATGACTATATAGCTGGACTTTTTAACCCGCAGAATAATTTAAGAATGAACACTGTTTTGGACGAACAACTGTGGTCAAGTATCTTTTTCTATCCCCTAAACACAATATAGCCTCATTTGTATGAAATGTAACGCGATATTTTTACCGGAAAATGCAGCACCCCTCCACCCCCCTGCCACCCCGTCTCTGACGGACAAAATAAGGGCGTGAGACGAACTGCATCAGAACTCTGTCACGTTGTATGAGGACGAGCATGTATTAACATATTTTACCGCAGCCCAACTATTGTCCATATTACAGAGTCACAAGGCGGTGTCCTTCTTATTGATCAGAATATCGATTCCAAGAAGCGAAGCCGGAAGGTTCGGAAGCTTGTGAAGACATTATTCAGCTGAATCGGTACGAAGCAAACTTGCGAGCGCCACGCCAGCGGCTGGAGAACCCGCAAGCATCTTCAAAGCAGGATTGCTGTGATTCCACTCCGCTCTCCAGGCATTGGCACTCTACTGTTAGAAGCTAAATCCACCTTTAAGCTATCAAGGAGATGACTTGAAATTATACCAGTGCGTTCCACCTTCCTTTCAAAATAAATTTCTAGCCAGTTTAAAGTTCAATGTGGTCTTTGAAGTCAACTATTCATTCACACATGCATTGAAATTATTAGTCACCTACCTTGTTTATTTCATTCAACACACATCAAAGTTGCTGGTGAACACAGCAGGCCAGGCAGCATCTATAGGAAGAGGTACAGTCGACGTTTCGGGCCGAGACCCTTCGTCAGGATTAACGGAAAGAAGAGCTAGTAAGATATCGTCTCTCTGTCAAATGTCTGTCGTTGACATACTCTCTCGATCACCTCCATAATTCCTTATTTGAAGTCTCTTAACTAACATGGCACAAATCCAACCAACTGTGTCTCTCTCACTTTCTCCCTCTCCCCCATTCCTCTCAGTGTCACTCTGCGCCTGAGTACATTCAGTCTTTTATTTTCTTATATAAACTGCCAATATTTCAAATTAATCTTGGAACAATAGCGAAATTGTTTCCTTGAAAATAGTTTAAAAGTGTTTTAACATTTTTAATAAAAATATTGTTAGAGATGGAACGTGAAATTATTGCCTGAAATGTGCAATCATTAGACAACTATATTCCGAAATGGTGAATGATGAACTATTTAAAAGCAGCGAACGGCTGTGTTGACGTTGCGTTGTTTCGTGGTTGGAAAGGAAACTTGACGCGCAAAAAAATGATGTTATATTACTTCCGCACTATACTGAACTGTATCTGGAACCTGTTCTCACGCGTTGTAAAAACAGACCCGCCCAGCATAAGTAACGTCAACGTTACAATATCACATGGTACGGTTACTATTATTAACATAACTCATTTGCATGACAGCTCCAGAAAATCAAGGCGGGTCTAGCTCCGAAATCCAATAGCAGGATGGCTGCCAATAAATACAGTCAGCGGCCATCAAAAAACAGTCAAAGTCGGAAGAGTTTTCAAGCCAAGCCGCTGCTGCTTCCAATCTAATCTAATTCCAATCTACTGCGCACCTATTGGTGGAAGTAGACACCACAGAATAATATAAAAATGTGTACTGCTTCGGATTAACAACCCCGAAACACAGAAACCACTGCAGATGTTAATCAGCAGAATCGAAGTAAAGCAATCGATGTTGTCACCATCCACCTAAAATGGCGGAAAACCCGCCAACACCATCACACCAGGACTCCTCTGACTCCGCTCTCCAATCGTTGGGCCGCTCCTATTGGAATTGAAGCCACAGAATATTTCAAGAACATGACTTAAAATGATTCAAATGATTTCCGTATTCTTTTAAAAATAAAGTTCTCTCCCATTTAAAGTTGAATGTGCTCTTGGATCTCGATTATTTATTAACACATACGCGGGAATTAAGTTCAACGTAAAATGCATCATGCAACCTTTTCCTGCGGCCATACTTAGCAGATCTGTAGAGCAGCCACTGTAAACACGATCAATGGAAAACAAATTGTGCAAATGAAAATATAAATAAACGAGCATGAAATAACAAGATAAAGAGTCCTTCTCATGAGACCATTGGTTTTGGGAACACCAGAAGTGGAATGAATGGACTTAACCCACTTTGTTTAAGAGCCTGATGGTAGAAGTGTCGCAGTGGCGGGGCATTGGGAGCAAGGGTGGACCCAAATGCAAGACACATCTTGTGAGGTTAATTAAATTTAGTTTATTGTTCAATACCAGGAAAGCAAGGCAGGAGCAGGAGTAGCGAACTGGATAAGGACTCAGGACTACGACTAGGCTTGGACTAGGGATTTGGGCTAGGACTCGGAATTGGATCCCAGAACTAGAGGAGACATGAAGAGGCTAGGGTAAGGACTCCGAGCCCGAGACTGGGCAAGGACCCAGTACCTGGGTCTTGCCTCGGGCTCGGACCCCAGAACCAGGCATGGACATGACATGGGCTAGGGAGAGGAGGAACATGGAAAACAGAGCCTCGGTCTCGGGAGAGCAGGTACATGGAACCATGGACACATACACAGAACAGAGAGCCAGGACCCCTCCTTGGGTACAGGACATAGGGCCGGGACTCACACACAGTACAGAGAGCCAGGACCCCTCCTTGGGTACAGGACATAGGGCCAGGATTCACACACAGTACAGAGAGCCAGGACCCCTCCTTGGGTACAGGACATAGGGCCGGAATTCACACGCAGAACAGAGAGCCAGGACCCCTCCTTGGGTACAGGACATAGGGCTGGGACTCATGACCCCCGCAGGGCAATGGCAAGACGGCCTGACTTACCCCACGGAGGTGAGGACAAGACACGACAAGACATGACCCCCCCCCCACCGCAGGGCAACGGCAAGACGGCCTGACTTACCCCACGGAGGCGAGGACAAGACAAGACCAACACGAAAGAACACCAGACAGTACCTATCTAGCTCCGGTGATAGAACTAGACCGAGGGGCAGGTGAGGGCTGCAGACGAGGGCTAGAGGCGAGAGGGGCAGAGAAGGGATTCAGACGGGGGGTGGGGGTAGGACAGGAATCACAGACCGCCAGGGCCAGGACTTGACTCGGAACTTGGATGCTGCCAGGGCCGGAACTTTACTTGGAACTTGGATGCCGCCAGGACCGGGACTTGACTCGGTACATGGATGCCCCTGGAGCCAGGACTTGACTTGGTACTTAGATGCCCCCGGAGCCAGGACTTGACTTGGAGCCTCTGGGTAGTGGCGAGCTCTCGACTTGGCCCGGGAACAGTAGACAGCGGTTCTTGGTTCGCTTCGGCAGGTTAACTGACGGACCCACCTCGGTGAGGAACTTTGCAGGCTCGCTTTGGCGAGGTAACTTGACAGGGTTGCTTCGGTGAGGAAAGGTGACTTACCGGCACTTGCTTCGGCAGAGACTTGGCTTGCTCCAGCCAGATGACATTGGCACGCCATACCTTGGTGACTTTGCAAACGCTCTCACGCTGAACGGCTGAAAGCCAGAGACTATAAACTACCGGTTCAGCTGAGAGTAAATTGCCTCTAATCACCAAGGCCGAGGGACACGGGAAAACAGTGAACCAAAGGGAAACAGGGAGTCAATGGTCCGGATCGTTACATAAACAAAGTAAATTTAAAGGGACCCCGATCCGGACCATGACAAGAGGGGCAGTAACAGTTCTTGAACCTGGTGATATGAGTCCTGAGGCACCTGTACCTTCTACCTGACGGCAGCAGCGATGAAAGAGCAGGGCCTGGGTGGTGAGCGTCTTTGCAGCGACTCATAGGGATGTGCTCAATGTTTGGGAGGGTTTTATTCGTGGTGCACTGGGCAGAATCCACTACCTTTTGTTGGATTTTCTGCTCAAAGATATTGGTGTTCCCATACCAGGCCATAACACAGCCAGTCAGCACACTTGCCACCACACATCTACAGAGGTTTGCCAAGGTTTTGATGACGTAACAAATCTCTGTAGTCTCCAAAGGTACAGTTGAAGTCAGAAATTTACATACACCTGAGCCAAATACATTTAAACTCAGTTTTTCCCAATTCCTGATATTTAATCCTAGAAAACATTCCCTGTCTTAGGTCAGTCAGGATCACTACTTTATTTTAAGAATGTGAAATGTCAGAATAATAGTAGAGGGAATGATTTATTTCAGCTTTTATTTCTTTCATCACTTTCCCAGTGGGTCAGAAGTTTACATACACTTTGTTAGTATTTGGTAGCATTGTCTTTAAATTGTTTAACTTGGGTCAAACTTTTGGGTAGCCTTCCACAAGCTTCTCACAGTAAATTGCTGGAATTTTGTTCCATTCCTCCAGACAGAACTGGTGTAACTGAGTCAGGTTTGTAGGCCTCCTTGCTCGCACTTAATGTAAGATAAAAAGACCTGATTGGGAACCTCAGGAAGGGTAAGACGAGGAAACACAAACCAATCCTCATCAACGAATGAGGAGTGGAGAGAGTGAGCAGCTTCAAGTTCCTGGGTGTCAAGATCTCTGAGGATCTAACCTGGTCCCAACATATCAATGCATCTATGAAGGCACGAGAGTTTGAAGAGATTGGTTTGTCACCTAAAACACTCCAAAAGTCTGCTGTCATCAATGATGCCCTCACCTGCATCTCCTCCATTTCCCGCACTTCGGCTCTCATCCCATCCTCCCGCCACCACAACAGGGACAGAGTTCCCCTTGTCCTCACCTACCACCCCACTAGCCTCCGGATCCAACACATTATCCTCCGCAACTTCCGCCACCTTCAACAGGACCCCACCACTAAGCACATCTTTCCCTCTCCGCCTTCCGCAGGGATCGGTCCCTCCGCGACTCCCTGATCCACACGTCCCTCCCCACGGATCTCCCACCCAGCACTTATCCGTGTTAGCACAAGTGCTATACCTGTCCCTACACCTCCTCTCTTGCCACCATTCAGGGCCCCAAACAGTCCTTCCAAGTGAGGCAACGCTTCACTTGTGAGTCTGTTGCGGTCATCTATTGCATCCGGTGCTCCTGGTGCGGCCTCCTCTACATCGGTGAAACCCGACGCAGATTGGGGGAACGGCTTCATCGAGCACCTCTGCTCCATCCGCCACAACAGACAGGATCTCCCAGTAGGCACCCACTTCAACTCTGCTTCTCACTCCCATTCAGATATGTCCGTACATGGCCTCTCTACTGCCATGATGAGGCTAAACTCAGGTTGGAGGAGCAACACCTCATATACCGTCTAGGTAGTCTCCAGCCCCTTGGTATGAACATAGAATTCTCCAATTTCCGGTAATTCCCTCCCCCTCCCTTCCTCTATCCCTATTTCACTCTGCCCCCTCACCCAGCTGCCTACCACCTCCCTCTTGGTTCTGCCTCCTTCTACTACCCATTGTGTTTTCCTCATTCCTCCTTCACCTTTCCTGCCTATCACCTCCCTGCTTTCCCTCCCCCACCCCTTTATCTTTCCCCTTACTGGTTTTTCACCTCGAACCTACCAGCCTTCTCCCTCCCACCCTCCCCCCACCTTCTTTATAGGGCCTCTGCCCCTTCCCTCTACAGTCCGGACGAAGGGTTCTGGCCTGAAACGTCCACCGATCTTTTCCACGGATGCTGCCCGACCTGCTGAGTTCCTCCAGCGTGTTGTGAGTGTTGCTTTGACCCCAGCATCTGCAGATTATTTTGTGTTTACGATTCTAACAGGCTGCATCACTGTCTGGTGTTCCAGGGGCGGGGGTGGCAGCGGTTACTGCACAGGACCAAAAGAAGCTACAGAAAGTTGTAAAATTAGTCAGCTCCATCTTGACCAATGGCCTCAGTAGTATCCAAGACATCTTCAAGGAGTGATGCCTCAGAAAGGTGATGTCCATTATCCAGGGCATGCCCTTTTCTCACTGTTACCATCAGGGAGGAGGTACAGAAGCCTGAAGGCACACACTCAGCGATTCAGGAACAGCTTCTTCCCCTCTGCCATCCGATTCCTAAATGGACATTGCGCCTGTGAACACAACTTCACTACTTTTTTTTAAATTTCAGTTTTTTTTGCATTCTTTATTTTAACGGACCCAATTAATGGATATATATATGTGTGTGTGTGTGTGTGTGTGTATATATTTACTGTAATTTCATTTTTTTCTCTACATCTATTTATCATGCATTTGTACTGCTGCTGTAAAGTTAATGAATTTCACAACATATGCCAGTGATATTAAACTGGATTCTGAATTGTCTAATCCAACGTGCCTGTGGTGCTGTATAATTCAATATATACCGTCAGGCTGATCAACCCCTCCACGCATGAGAAGGTGGAGGGGTTGATCAGCCCTTCAATGGGAACTCACATCAGCTCACATCACATTACACATTACATTACATGCATGTAACGAGAGCATCTTGGATCTCCAGCTGGTCCACAGCAGGGGTGATTGATAAGTTCGTGGCCTACGGTAGAAGGAGATGAGTTATACAGCTCTCATTATGTGCACTTCAACTCTTTGAGTGAAAATGCAGAAAGTTTGATGTTAATAACTCATCTCCTACCTTAGGCCACGAACTTATCAATCACCCCTGCTGTGGATCACTTCTGGAGGTCCAAGACGCCGACTTCTACAAAGAAGGGATCCGTATGTTCCACGACTGCTGGACTAAGTGTGTAAATGTAGGAAAAATAAATGTGCTAGGTTTTCTAAAATTGACTCCTTCTACCTTAGGCCATGAACTTATCAATCACCCCTCGTATATAACAGTTACTTGAACATTGTATTTTACATGTCTGCTTTTATATTTATCGTGTTCTTTATGCTTAATGTGTTTTTATGCTGCATCAGATCCGCAGTAACAATCGTTTCATTCTCGTTTACACTCATGTACTGAAGAATGACAATAAGTGATCTTAGATCTTGAATATTCAATGGGGTGACATTTAAATGACATGGAGTCAAAGGGGGTAGGAAATCAATGCTAAATCCACTTTGTTTATGAGAGAAACATACTCCAATTAGCATACACCCACTCCTCATTACTTATATTTCTCTGTTGACAGATGCTGCCTGAAGATATTGAATGTTTGCAATTCTTTTAGTTTTCCACAATTCTGGAAGGTGGGAAGGTTGAATTTTTTTGTGTGTGGGATTACATAAGACCATAAGACAAAGGAGCAGAAGTAGGCCATTTGGCCCATTGAGTCTGCTCTGCCATTTTATCATGAGCTGATCCATTTTCTCCTATTTAGTCCCACTCTACTGCCTTCTCACCATAACCTTTGATGCCCTGGCTACTCAGATACCTATCAATCTCTGCCTTAAATACACCCAATGACTTGGCCTCCACTGCTGCCCGTGGCAACAAATTCCATAGATTCACCACCCTCTGACTAAAAAAATTTCTTCGCATTTCTGTTCTGAAAGGGCGCCCTTCAATCCTTAAGTCATGCCCTCTCGTACTAGACTCCCCCATCATGGGAAACAACTTTGCCACATCCACTCTGTCCATGCCTTTTAACAATTGAAATGTTTCTATGAGGTCTCCCCTCATTCTTCTAAACTCCAAGGAATACAGTCCAAGAGCGGACAAATGTTCCTCATATGTTAACCCTCTCATTCCCAGAATCATTCTAGTGAATCTTCTCTGTACCCTCTCCAACGTCAGCACATCCTTTCTTAAATAGGGAGACCAAAACTGCCCACAGTACTCCAAGTGAGGTCTCACCAGCGCCTTATAGAGCCTCAACATCACATCCCTGCTCCTATACTCTATTCCTCTAGAAATGAATGCCAACATTGCATTCGCCTTCTTCACTACTGATTCAACCTGGAGGTTAACTTTAAGGGAATCCTGTACGAGGACTCCCAAGTCCCATTGCATCTCAGAACTTTGAATTCTTTCCCCATTTAAATAATAGTCTGCCCGTTTATTTTTTCTGCCAAAGCGCATAACCATACACTTTCCAACATTGTACTTCATTTGCCACTTCTCTGCCCATTCTTCCAATCTATCCAAGTCTCTCTGCAGACTCTCCGTTTCCTCAGCACTACCGGCCCCTCCACCTATCTTCATATCATCAGCAAACT
This sequence comes from Mobula hypostoma, assembly GCF_963921235.1. Taxonomy (NCBI): domain Eukaryota; kingdom Metazoa; phylum Chordata; class Chondrichthyes; order Myliobatiformes; family Myliobatidae; genus Mobula; species Mobula hypostoma. The sequence continues at coordinate 54,689,981 of NC_086128.1, read as the reverse complement.
TAGCCACAAAGCCATCTATTCCATAATCTAAATCGTTGATGTACAATGTAAAAAGAAGCGGCCCCAACACTGATCCCTGTGGAACACCACTGGTAACCGGCAGCCAACCAGAATAGAATCCCTTTATTCCCACTCTCTGTTTCCTGCCAATCAGTCAACACCGTATCCATGTATGTAACTTTCCCGTAATTCCATGGGCTCTCATCTTGTTAAGTAGCCTCATGTGTGGCACCTTGTCAAAGGCCTTCTGAAAATCCAAATATACAACATCCACTGCGTCTCCCTTGTCTAGCCTATTGGTAATTTTCTCAAAAAATTGTAATAGGTTTGTCAGGCAGGATTTTCCTTTAAGGAATCCATGCTGAGTTCTGCCTATCTTGTCATATGCCTCCAGGTACTCTGTAACCTCATCCTTGACAATCGACTCCAACAACTTCCCAACCACCGATGTCAAGCTAACAGGTCTATAATTTCCTTTTTGCTTCCTTGCCCCTTCTTAAATAGCGGAGTGACATTTGCAATCTTCCAGTCCTCCGGAACCATGCCAGAATCTATCGACTTTTGAAAGATCATCGCTAATGCCTCTGCAATCTCCACAGCTACTTCCTTCAGAACACGCGGGTGCATTCCATCTGGTCCAGGAGATTTATCTACCTTTAGACTATTCAGCTTCCGGAGTACTTTCTCTGTCGTAATTGTGACTGCGCACACTTCTCTTCCCTGACACCCTTGAGTGTCCGGTATACTGCTGTCTTCCTCAGTGAAGACTGATGCAAAATACTTGTTCAGTTCCTCTGCCATCTCCTCATCTCCCATTACAATTTCTCCAGCATCATTTTCTATCAGTCCTATATCTACTCTCACCTGTCTTTTACTCTTTATATACTTGAAAAAGCTTTTAGTATCCTCTTCGATATTATTTGCTAGCTTCCTTTCATAGTTAATCTTTTCTCTCTTAATGACCTTCTTAGTTTCCTTTTGTAAGCTTTTAAAAACTTCCCAATCCTCTGTCTTCCCACTAATTTTTGCTTTCTTGTATGCCCTCTCTTTTGCTTTAACTTTGGCTTTGACTTCTCTTGTCAACCACGGTTGCATCCTTTTTCCACTCGAAAATTTCTTCTTTTTTGGAATATCACCTGTCTTGCACATTCCTCATTTCTCACATAAACTCCAGCCACTGCTGCTCTGCTGCCTTTCCCGCCAGTGTCTCTTTCCAGTCAACTTTGGCCAGTTCCTCTCTCATGCCACTGTAATTTCCTTTACTTCACTGAAATACCGACACATCAGATTTCGGCTTCTCTTTTTCAAATTTCACAGTGAACTCAATCATGTTATGATCACTGCCTCCTAAGGGTTCCTTCACCTCAACCTCTCCAATCACCTCCGGTTCATTACATAATGGTCTATAAGAGGATGTTGTAAAGTGAACAAAGTTACCGGAGAGACACTGAAGCTCGTGTAGACAGAAGTGTTTTATTTAACAAAATGAGACGCTGTTGGAGGAAGCTGCCTCCTGACCTGATATTACATGCCATTTTTTGTATTCTGAAAACCAAAGGTAACATCAGGACAGTTCTACAGTTGGAATGTATTTAGAATGCTTATTTTGAATTACATATAGTTGTCACACACGTTCTTCTTTGCAGCCACATTGCAGACACCCAAGATGAATGTTAATCAGCATTGTCTGGTTTGCAATTAACTCCAGTGCACAGTTCCAGGAAAACTGTTGTTCAGGGCTGTATTTTAAATTTAATCTACAGTTCACATTCGGGTCTGAAGATTGGTTGCTGGTGAAGTAAATACAAACCCCATTTCCAGAAAAGTTGGCATATTTTCCAAAATGCAATAAAAACAAATATCTGTGATATGTTAATTCACGTGAACCTTTATTTAACTGACAAAGGTACAAAGAAAAGATTTTCAATAGTTTTACTGACCAACCTAATTGTATTTTGTAAACATACACAAACTTAGAATTTGATGGCTGAAACACACTCAACAAAAGTTGAGACAGAGGCATGTTTACCATTGTGTTACATCACCTTTCCTTTTAATAATACTTTTTAATCATTTTGGAACTGAGGATACTAATTGTAGTAGATTTGCAATTGGAAATTTTGTCCATTCTTCTTGATATAAGACTTCAGCTGCTCAACAGTCCGTGGTCTCCGTGGTCTGATTCTCCTCTTCATGATGCGCCATATATTTTCAATAGGAGATGGATCTGGACTGGCAGCAGGCCAGTCAAGCACACGCACTCTGTGTCTACAAAGCCACGCTGCTGTAGCCTGTGCAGAATGTGGTCTGGCATTGTCCTGCTGAAATAAGCATGGACATCCCGGGAAGAGACATCGCCTTGATGGCAACATATGTCTCTCTAAAATCCTAATATACGCCTCAGAGTCAATGGTACCTTCACATACATGCAACTCACCCATGCTGTGGGCACTGATGCACCCCCATATCATCACAGATGCTGGCTTTTGCACCTTTCGCTGATAACAATCTGGATGGTCGTTTTCATCTTTGGCACGAAGAACTCGACGCCCGTTTTTTCCGAAAACTAGCTGAAATGTGGACTCATCTGACCATAAAACATGGTTCCACAGTCTTTCAGTCCATCTGAGATGAGCTCGGGCCCAGAGAACTCGCCGGCATTTCTGCATAGAGTTGATGAATGGCTTCCTCCTTGCGTAATACAGTTTCAAGTTGCATTTCTGGATGCAGCGACGGACTATGTTGAGTGACAATGGTTTTCTGAAGTACTCCTGAGCCCAGGTGGCTATAATTGTCACAGTAGCATGACGGTTTCTTAGGCAGTGCCGCCTGAGGTCTCGAAGATCATGCGCATTCAACAGTGGTTTCTGACCTTGCCCTTTACGCACTGAGATGTCTCTGAATTCTCTGAATCTTTTCACAATATTATGTACTGTAGATGTTGAAAGACCTAAATTCTCTGCAATCTTGCGTTGAGAAATGTTCCTTCTGAACTGACTAACAATTCTGTCACGAATTTTGGCACAAAGGGGTGAGCCACGACCCATCCTTGCTTGCAAAGACTGAACCTTTGATGGATGCTACTTTTATACCCAGTCATGATACCTCACCTGCTACCAATTAGCCTGCTTAATGTGGAGTCTTCCAAACCGGTGTTACTTGAATATTCTGTGCACTTTTCAATCTTATTTTAACTCTGTCTCAACTTTTGTTGAGTGTGTTGCAGCCATCAAATTCTAAATTTGTGTATATTTACAAACTACAATTGTTGGTCAGTAAAACTATTGAAACTCTTTTCTTTGTACTTTTGTCAGTTAAATAAAGGTTCACGTGAATTAACATATCACAGATTTTTGTTTTTATTGCATTTTGGAAAATATCCCAACTTTTCTGGAAATGGGGTTTGTAGTTGCAATTTATCCTAACTCCAGAACACACCTTAACTGCCCCTCTTCTTGGCCTTCCCGGACAAAAATGAATTTGATCCAGGAAAGGCCAAACTTTAAGGAGGATCTAATCAAAAAGAGCAGCAAAAATGCTCTGTTCTTAGGACCACCTTCCCCAATTACCTATCACATCCTTATGTGCATCTACATCTATGCTATCATCCTTAATCTAAACAGAAATTTGACGAATGGTCTTTAAAATACAGCTTGGACATTCGTATGTCTGTTGCCTCATTCCTTGCTGGCCAATTGCAGTTTTGATCACATTTTTCATTCTTTACCCTTTCATTCTCTGAGAGCTAAAACTTTCTCTTTTCCAGGGGCACCAGCCGGGTAAATGTATCAGGTTCACATGCCCTCTCATGGATGCACAGAAGGGGTTGAGGTGGTCCCTATTTGAATGACTGCAAAGACCTCTCCCTGGTGGCACCCCTTTCCAAACTATCCAGTTGGTCGCTGGCCCAACCACCGAAAGGGCCCAGTTCATTTGTATTCACTGCCCATTCAGGCTGGGGGTGACTGCTTTCAGATGCAATGTGCAATTTCTTCTCTTTCTCAGTCTGCCATGCCATCAAATTTGTGGACCCTGATGTCCCTGCTGTAACTTGGATCCATTCCCATCTATTTTCCCCCAGTATCTTTCTATTCTATACTATACAACTAAGTGGGGTACCGCAAGGCTCAGTGCTGGGACCCCAGTTGTTTACAATATATATTAATGACTTGGATGAGGGAATTAAATGCAGCATCTCCAAGTTTGCGGATGACATGAAGCTGGGTGGCAGTGTTAGCAGTGAAGAGGATGCTAAGAGGATGCAGGGTGACTTGGATAGGTTGGGTGAGTGGGCAAACTCATGGCAGATGCAATTTAATGTGGATAAATGTGAAGTTATCCACTTTGGTGGCAAAAATAGGAAAACAGATTACTATCTGAATGGTGGCCGATTAGGAAAAGGGGAGGTGCAACGAGACCTGGGTGTCATTATACATCAGTCATTGAAAGTGGGCATGCAGGTACAGCAGGCGGTGAAAAAGGCGAATGGTATGCTGGCATTTATAGCGAGAGGATTCGAGTACAGGAGCAGGGAGGTACTACTGCAGTTGTACAAGGCCTTGGTGAGACCACACCTGGAGTATTGTGTGCAGTTTTGGTCCCCTAATCTGAGGAAAGACATCTTTGCCATAGAGGGAGTACAAAGAAGGTTCACCAGATTGATTCCTGGGATGGCAGGACTTTCATATGAAGAAAGACTGGATGAACTGGGCTTGTACTCGTTGGAATTTAGAAGATTGAGGGGGGATCTGATTGAAACATATAAAATCCTAAAGGGATTGGACAGGCTAGATGCAGGAAGATTGTTCCCGATGTTGGGGAAGTCCAGAACGAGGGGCCACAGTTTGAGGATAGAGGGGAAGAACCGAGATTAGGAAAAACTTCTTCACACAGAGAGTGGTGAATCTGTGGAATTCTCTGCCACAGGAAACAGTTGAGGCCAGTTCATTGGCTATGTTTAAGAGGGAGTTAGATATGGCCCTTGTGGCTACAGGGGTCAGGGGGTATGGAGGGAAGGCTGGGGCGGGGTTCTGAGTTGGATGATCAGCCATGATCATAATAAATGGTGGTGCAGGCTCAAAGGGCCGAATGGCCTACTCCTGCACCTATTTTCTATGTTTCTATGTTTCGCTTCCCATGACTTGGTCACTTGGCCATGGGAGGACTATCTTCTCTCCCCCTGGGTTTCTTTGATCCGCAATGTATCGCTGCTGCTTTGCTCGACCCCTCAATGTGGTCCTTCACATCTCCTTGTAACCTTACTAACATGGCATTTGTAGTTTCTTCCTATACACTTGCAATTTCTGTTGCGTCTTGTTCTCCTGCTGCCCTGCTCGCACTGAGTCTGCCCACTCTTTCCCTTTCTGGCGAGCCTTTACTGTGATCACCTCAGGCAGCCGCACTATTTTTAACAGCTCCTGACTGCTCGGCCTCTCCCCTTGGGACATCCTGGCATGATTCCCACACATCGCTGTCTCTCTTCTCTGTTTGGGGCTGCTGTCTCTCTGTGGGCCATATTAGCTGCTTTGAGGGTCATACACATTTTGCTCTCCCTGTCTTGTCCATGTTATTTCTTCTTTCCGAGTAAGGCATACACCTGCCTTACACAGCGTGTCTATCCCCAGGATAGTACCTTCATTGTTTGTGCACACCCAAAATTCTACAGGAATCTGCAATCCCTCAACCTCAAGTACCTAGGGCTGACCTCTCCACCCTCATTGTTTCACCTCCTGTAACTCGCCTCTCCACTCGTGGGCAAGGGTAGATCAGTTATCGATACGGATGAACCCGTGTCCACTAACATTTCACGTTGCTGCCCCCATAATAAACCTCTTGTGTACATCTGTGGATGACCACCATTGGCCATTAGCCATTAGCGTTTGTCTGCCCCCACTAGCTCTATAATCTAGTCGGCAGTCAAATCAGAAAGAGAGGGTACAGCTGTGGATTCTACCTGCTTTGGTGAGTGATTTTCACACATCTCTTTGTTCAGGACGCTGCCTCCAACCATGGTTCGAGAAATCACAGCTGTAAAAATCATCTCCTTTACCCTTCCACGTCTATTCCAGCAGTTCCTTGCAAAGTGCCCTAGTTGCTGGCACTCAAAGCAAGTTCTCTGTAACAACACAGCAGCCACATTTACCACAGCCACTTTACAACTTTCCCCTCCCTCTCCTCTGGTCTATCTCACCGGCCCATGATACTAGCAACACACACAAAATGCTAGTGAATGCAGCAGGCCAGGCAGCATCTATAGGAAGAGGTACAGTGGACGTTTCGGGCTGAGACCCTTCGTCAGGACTAACTGAAAGAAGAGATAGTAAGAGATTTGAAACTGGGAGGGGGAGGGGGAGATACAAAATGATAGAAGACAGGAGGGGGAGGGATAGAGCTAAAAGCTGGAAAGTTGATTGGCAAAAGGGATACGAGGCTGGAGAAGGGAGAGGACCATGGGACAGGAGGCCTAGGGAGAAAGAAAGGGGGGGGGGGAGCACCAGAGGATGGAGAACAGGCAAGGAATTGTGAGAGGGACAGAGAGAGAGAAAAAAAGGAAAAAATAATAAATAAATGACGGATGGGCTAAGAAGGGGAGGAGGGGCATTAACGGAAGTTAGAGAAGTCAATGTTCATGCCATCAGGTTGGAAGCTACCCAGGCAGAAGCCCTCCAGACGGATGCTGCCTGGCCTGCTGCGTTCCACCAGCATTTTGTGTGTGTTGCTTGAATTTCCAGCATCTGCAGATTTCCTCGCGTTTGCGGCCCATGATACTATCGCAGATTCAGATTTCTGAATGGACAATTTTTTTTTGCTCTCTTAATCTTTAAAATAAAGTATATACTGCATATAATTATACATACACATAAATTACAATTATATATATTATGTATATTTCTTATTGTAGTTTATAGTTTTTATATTATGCATTGCACTACACTGCTGCTGCAAAAGTGATAGTGATACTAAACCTGATTCTGATTGAACACTGTGATGGATTCAGAAAGGCCATTTATAAAAGCTGGAATATTTCCCAAAATTACTCGGAATTTCTTGTGAAAATTTTTGTTCTTTTAACAAAGATACCAGAATGTTAGTGATGTAGATCGTGATTATTGCAGAGGAGGAGGTGTGTTTAACCTTCTCTCTCTCTCTAATAACATAAAGCTTAGTGTGTGCAGGTTCAGGGCTTCTTGATCCACATGCAAAAAAAAACACGAGCACTAAGCTATACCCCGATACCGTTGGGATAGGAGAGAAAGGCTTTACTTTTGCCCGAAATGCAGCTGCAAACCATATTCTGCCATCAGTCCTTCAGCAGAATGATGAGTGAAGCAACTTTCTAGCACGTGGTTTCAGGAACGTTCAGCTGTGCTCCCCCTGGTGGGAGATATCAGTATCTCATGCTAGAGTTGTACATATAAAAACAAAATCCTCAAAAGTTCAAAGTAAATTATCGAAGTACGTATCTTCTTTGGTTGTCCACCGAAATCTAATGATGACGTCCACTCCTTTAACGGTGAGATCTTTGATGACTATACAGTCCTATCCTGGACCCACAAGCTCTATTGCAGGTGGGACATGTATATGTGGTAGTGGTGGCAACCATGGCTGTATTTCTCCTGGCTCTCTTCTACTGTCTTCTGGTTGTTCTTTCCATCTCCAGAATACGGACCCCGTCCCTACACAGCTGTAGCCAAGTGGTACGGTCAACAGCAACATCCTCCAGGTCCTCAGGTCTGATCTTGCACTTCCTTAAATTCTTCATCTGATCCTTATAGCGCTTATTCAGCCTTCCAGCTGAGCGTTGACCATGATGTAGCTGGCTGTATAACACTCTGCGGGGTAGCTGACATGGGAGCATCCTTATCACGTGCCCCAGCCACTGCAGCTGACGCTGGGTGATCATGGCCTCAATGCTTCTGCAGTTGGTATTTCAGTGTGAGGCACCCGCTCACGCCAGGTAATTCCCAGGATGTGCTGGAGGCAGCTTATGTGGAAGCGCTCCAAGCACTTGATGTGACGGCTATAGGTTACCCAAGCTTCACAGCTGTAAAGGAGGGTGGTGACACAGACTGCTTGGTATACAGTGACCTTTGTGGAGGGACAAAGGCTCCTGTTCTGAAAGACTCTACGCTGAAGTCTCCCAAAGGCAACTGATACATGTTTAATGTGGCTCTGGATGTCTGGTACGTATATGTCACCATATACTGACAAGATTAATTTTCTTGTAGGCATTTACAGGAAAAAAATACAAACATACCTAAACAGACTAAGACTGACAAACAGCCAAAGCTAAAAGGCAAACTGTGCAAATAAAAAATTAATACTGAGAGCATGAGTTATAAAAAGTCCTTGAAAGTGAGTGGTTGTAGAATCAGTTCAGAGTTGTGGTGATTGAAGTTACCATGCTAGTTCAAGAGCCTGAAGGTCGTAGGATAATAACTGCTCATGAATCTGGTGCCGTTGGATCTAAGACTTCTGTACCTTGTTGAGTCAATGTATGGAACATAGAACATTGAAAATCTGCAGCCCACAACGTTGTGCCGACCACGTAACCTACTCTAGAAGCTGCCTAGAACTTCCCTACCACATAGCCCTCTATATTTCCTCAGTACCTATCTAACAGTCTCTTCAAAGACCCTACTGTATCCACCTCTACCACCTTCACTGGCTGTGCATTCCACGCACCCACCACTCTGTGTGAAAAATTTACCTTTGACATTCCTTTGTACCTACTTCCCAGCACCTTAAAACTATAACCCCTTATGGTAGCCATTTCAGTCCTGGGAAAAAGCCTCTGGCTATCCACACAATCAATGCCTCTCATCATCTTATATACCTCTATCAGGTCACCTTTGATCCTGTCGCTCCAAGGAAAAAAGGCCCAAGTTCACTTAACCTATTCTGATAAGGCATGCTCCCCAACCCAGGCAACATCCTTGTAAATCTCCTCTGCACTGTCTCTATAGCATCCACATCCTTCCTGTAATGAAGTGACCAGAAATGAATACTCCAAGTTCGGTGTAACTAAGGTCTTATATAGCTGTAACATTACCTTATGGCTCTTGAAGTCAATCCCACGGTTGATGAAGGCCAATGCACCAGACACCTTCTTAACCACAGAGTCAACCTGCGCAGCAGCTTTGAGTGTCCTATGGACACTGACCCCAAGATCCCTCTGATCCTCCACACTGCCAAGAGTCTTACCAATATCAGAATCAGAATCAAGTTTATTATCACCGGCATGTGACGTGAAACTTATTAACTTAGCAGCAGCAGTTCAATGCAATACATAATCTAGCAGAGAGAGAAAAAATAATAAAACAAAACATAATAATAAACAAATAAATCTATTATGTATATTACCATTACTACTGGACTTAATTCTATATCCTGTTCAGCAGAATGCAACACTCTACAGCTTTTCTTTTTTCAGATCACCACTACTCCCTCCCCAAATCTTTTGAAACCCCACTGGTTTCCTTGGCTGTGGAAGCCGAGGGAAGACACACTCTGGTCCTGCCAAAACTGTGAGATTGAGACGACTCTCCCACCCCAAACCCGGTTTGTGTGGATACTGTGTAATTTGCTACCCTGTTACAACTCAGTGCCAAGAAATACCAGACCGCACATTGCCTATGATTAAAGGAATTATATTTATGAATCTTAACTAAAGGGTTAGTAAAGAAAAGAAAGAAAACACAGAAAGGGCCCATTATAATTAAACAGTCAAATGTGCTCAATTCACCGATCCTCAGTCAATCTCAGTGCCTGACTCCAGTGAATCACGATGTCCCACCAGGTCGTATCCTACGACTGGTTCTTTCCAGCGTTTTCTCTCTCCAGGAGATGGCGGAGGAACCGAATGAGTATTTTGCATCAGTCTTCACTGAGGAAGACATCAGCAGTATATCGGACACTCAAGGATGGCAGGGAAGAGAAGTGTACGCAGTCACAATTACGACAGAGAAAGTACTCAGGAAGCTGAATAGTCTAAAGGTAGATAAATCTCCCGGACCAGATGGAATGCACCTGCGTGTTCTGAAGGAAGTAGCTGTGGAGATTGTGGAGGTATCAGCGATGATCTTTCAAAAGTTGATAGATTCTGGCATGGTTCCGGAGGACTGGAAGATTGCAAATGTCACTCCGCTATTTAAGAAGGGAGCAAGGAAGCAAAAAGGAAATTATAGACCTGTTAGCTTGACATCGGTGGTTGGGAAGTTGTTGGAATCAATTGTCAAGGATGAGGTTACGGATTACCTGAAGGCATATGACAAGATAGGCAGAACTCAGTATGGATTCCTTAAAGGAAAATCCTGCCTGACAAACCTATTACAATTTTTTGAGGAAATTACCAGTAGGCTAGACAAGGGAGATGCAGTGGATGTTGTGTATTTGGATTTTCAGAAGGCCTTTGACAAGGTGCCACACGAGGCTGCTAAACAAGATAAGAGCCCATGGAATTACGGGAAAGTTACATACGTGGATAGGGCGTTGGCTGATTGGCAGGAGACAGAGAGTGGGAATAAAGGGATCCCATTCTGGTTAGCTGCCGGTTACCAGTGGTGTTCCACAGGGGTTCGTGTTGGGGCCACTTCTCTTTACATTGTACATCAACGATTTGGATTATGGAATAGATAGCTTTGTGGCTAAATTTGCTGACGATACGAAGATAGGTGGAGGGGCTGATAGTGCTGAGGAAACAGAGAGTCTGCAGAGAGACTTGGATAGATTGGGAGAATGGGCAAAGTGGCAAATGAAATACAATGTTGGAAAGTGTATGGTCATGCACTTTGGTAGAAGAAATAAATGAGCAGACTATTATTTAATTGGGGAGAGAATTCAAAGTTCTGAGATGCAACAGGACTTGGGAGTCCTCGTGCAGGATACCCTTAAAGTTAACCTCCAGGTTGAGTCAGTAGTGAAGAAGGCAAATGCAATGTTGGCATTCATTTCTAGAGGAATAGAGTATAGGAGCAGGTATGTGATGTTGAGGCTCTATAAGGTGCTGGCGAGACCTCACTTGGAGTACTGTGGGCAGTTTTGGTCTCCTTATTTAAGAAAGGATGTGCTGACGTTGGAGAGGGTTCAGAGAAGATTCACTAGAATGATTCTGGGAATGAGAGGGTTAACATATGAGGAATGTTTGACCGCTCTTGGACTGTACTCCTTGGAGTTTAGAAGAATGAGGGGACACCTCATGGAAATATTTTGAATGTTGAAAGGCATGGACAGAGTGGATGTGGCAGTTATTTCCCATGGTGAGGGAGTCCAGTACGAGAGGGCATGACTTAAGGATTGAAGGGCGCCCATTCAGAACAGAGGTGCGAAGAAATTTTTTTAATCAGAGGGTGGTGAATCTGTGGAATTTATTGCCCCGGGCGGCAGTGGAGGTCAAGTCATTGGGTGTATTTAAAGCAGAGATTGATAGGTATCTGAGTAGCCAGGACATCAAAGGTTATGGTGAGAAGGCGGGGGTGTGGGACTAAATGGGAGAATGGATCAGCTCATGATAAAATGGCAGAACAGACTCGATGGGCCAAGTGGCCGACTTCTGCTCCTTTGTCTTATCTCAAGCCGAACAAAGGGCCCAGCTCACATTCCAAAGCACCTGTTATCTCTAACCATATCCCAAAGACCATTGCGTTAGCAGTGAAACCTTTCCCAGGGTGTTACACTTTGATTAGTCTTAATTCACACTGTTGGCAGAAGGGTAGACAGTGAACAGGGCCTTTGGCCCATGATGTTGTGCCAACCTTTTAACCTGCTCTAAGATTAATCTTACGTTTCCCTCCCGTACAGCCTTCATTTTTCAGTGTTCTGGTTGGTGTCTCCATCTGTTCAGAACTGGTTTGCAAACTGACGCTCCTAGGCACATTGTTGTCTTTATGAAAATCAACTTTTCTTCAGCAGAATACAGCTCATAAGAATTGTCAAGATTAAAAATTCAAGATTGTTCATTGTCATTTATCAGTACACAAGTGTAAAGGAGAACAAAGTGATTATTACTCAGGATACGATGCTGCATAAAAAACACAATGAGCATTTAAAAAAAATCACTATAAATATAAAAGCAATCCTATAAAACACAATGCACGAGTAACTGCTGAGTGTGTCTGTATATACATAAGATTAGCTTTTATAGATAGACTATATACTGTACATAGTGATACTAGGTGTAGGAGTATCTGAAACACAAAGTGACAGAAAATGATAAAGTGATAAAGTGACTCAGCACTATAACAGTAATGTAATGGAAATGAGAAATAAAATTCACAATCAAATAAGAGGCAAAATTTAAAAAAAAAATGAATGCACTTTTATTAATCAATCTTGCACCACTACATTCAATGTACAAGCATTGGTTCATAAATTAGGACTATTTTCTTACTTGATGTCCTGTCGACATTGAGGGGCAAGTACAGGTTTAATTCTGACATATGTACTCTGGCAAGAGTTTACTGCACAATGTAACAACGCCCACCAATGGGTTTACAAGCAGTTTGTTAGAGCTCCTAACCCAATCACCACCTAGCTACCCCTCACCATAGCAATGATATGTGAGGAAATCTAACCAGAACAGGGCTGAACTCAGGAGTGATGCCTCAATGAGGGAATAACCATCCACGTGCACCGTCTGTACAAAAAACTCCCCAATGACAGGGCAAAATATGCTCAGAAATCTAAGGGTTAATCCCATTGCTAAACTGACATTAAAACTTGTGTCTGGAGCAAAGGAATATAAATGAAGTGATGTCTGAAAGCAGAAGTTATTTCTAAATAATGTTCTTCACCATCTAATCCATTCTGCTCAGAATGGACAGACTGGGTAGAGGAGCTTGACAATGGTGAGATCTCCTGATAACACAACAACAAACACTCCCTGTAAGCAAGGGGCTCAGGGGTTACAGGTGAACACTAAGCATAATTGTAGTGGCTGCCATGGTACAAACACAAAAGATTCTACAGATGCTGGAAATCCAGAATAACACACACAAAATGCTGGAGGGAATTAGCAGGTCTGGTAGCATCAGTGGAGCAGAATAAAGAGTCAGCGTTTTGGGCCGAGAGGCTCTGAAGAAGGATCTCAACCCGAAACGTTGTTTATTCCTCTCTATAGATGCTGCATGAACTGCTGAGTTTCTCCAGCAATTTGTGCCTGCCATGTCAACTTGTTTAACAAAATCCATGACTGTTGGTATGTCATTGGATCAATTTCATTTAAATCCGAGTGTTTTGGATCATTCCATCAAGATCCAAATCTACCCCCCAGTATTCTAAAGGCTTTTGGGCCTAGTTCTTCTCCCTGCTCCCCAACATTTGTGCTGATTGGAGCGACGCAATGACCCAAACAGTGTGAAGGAATGGCAGCTCCCCTCCAGCTTCTGTCTTGATGCAGTCTAGTCATCCAACTCCAGCCCGAATTCACCATACAGATCCTTGATGGTGACCCCTCTGACTATAGCTGGAGCAATGGCACCTCCCCTCCAGCTTCTGTCTTGATGCAGTCTAGTCATCCAACTCCAGCCCGAATTCACCATACAGATCCTTGATGGTGACCCCTCTGACTATAGCTGGAGCAATGGCACCTCCCCTCCAGCTTCTGTCTTGATGCAGTCTAGTCATCCAACTCCAGCCCGAATTCACCATACAGATCCTTGATGGTGACCCCTCTGACTATAGCTGGAGCAATGGCACCTCCCCTCCAGCTTCTGTCTTGATGCAGTCTAGTCATCCAACTCCAGCCCGAATTCACCATACAGATCCTTGATGGTGACCCCTCTGACTATAGCTGGAGCAAAGACAACAAAGGGAAATAATTACAGGAGCTGGCTCAGTAAGCAGTGAGAACCCCAGAAGCTGTGATTTACAGTCTGTGAAGCTACACCATGTAAACAATTACTTTAAAAGGAACACACTGGTTTTGAAAACAGAGTTTGCTATATATTTCTGTATGCATGAACAAAGCCATCTTCATTTTTGCTGTAACTAACTCCAGCTCACATAGAGACCAAAATAAAAACGTGTGCTTGATTAAAACAATATCTTTAATATCTCCAGCCATTTCACAGAAGGGTTACCAGGCATGCATGTGCAAGAATGAGAGGGGATTTTAGAAAATAGTATAGCATAAGAAGGGGCTCTTTAACTCAAGATGTCTGTGCAGAACACAAAATGCCAAATTAAATTTAATCTTTTCTGCCTGTACATAATTCATATCCAATTCCCTGCATTTTCATGTGTCTACACTACCGCTGGCAGTGTGCTCCAGAAACCCACCACTCTCCAGTAAAACACTTGCTATGCACATCCCCTTTAAAGAGAGGGAGGAATGGGACTTGTTTCACTGATGTTGCTTTGTTGCTTGTTCTGTTCTGTGTTGTCCTGCCAAGCACTGTGAGCACGCTATGTTGGCTGCCCCCAGCACATCCTTGGGTATAGAGTCATAGTCAGCCATTCAGCCTATCTAGTCTGAGCCGAAGTATTAATCTGCTTCATCCCATCGTCCTCCACCTGGACCATAGGCCATCCATGTACCTATCCAAATTTCAAAATCAAACCCATCCACCACTTCTGTTCATGGCTCGTTCCACACTCTCACCAACCTCTGAGTGAAGAAGTTCCCTTCAGGTTCCCTTTAAACATTTCACCTTTCACCCTTAACCCATGACCTCTAGGTGTCATCTCACCCAACCTCAGTGAAAAAACCTCTATACCCCTCATAATTTTGTATACCTCTTATCAAATCTACCCTCAATCTCCTATGTTCTAGGGAATGAAGTCTTAATCTAAACAAACTTTCCCCATTAACTCGGGTCCTCATATCCTGGCAATACCCTTCATAATTTTCTCTGCACTCTTTCAATCTTATTGATATAATGTATGTCGGTTGTTGGTTGATAATAGAAATTACACATTTCACTGCATGCTTTGATGTACGTGTGATAAATGAATCTGAATATTTGAGACATTTAGACAGTTACTTAGATAGGAAAGGTGCAGAGGGTTAAGTGCTTACCAGAAGCAGATGGTACTAGCCTAGTAGTCATCAGGGTTGGCATGAACAAGGTGGGCAAGAAGGGCGTTTATCTGTAATATACGATAGTGTAAGGAGAGATTTAAATACAATTCCTCCTTGGTATATTCTAAACTGAAATGGCATCTGTAAGACAAAATTGCAGTACCCTAGAAGTGGGATTATTTTGAGAAAGTTAAAGGAGTACAAGTCTACAGACTTGTGAGAAGGTAACGACGAATAGGTGTTTGGGGAAGGTGAGATCATTGTGCAGGTGCAGGTACCAAATAAGACCTTATCATGGGAAAGTACTGGGGTAAGAATTTTGAATGGATCTTGAAGGGTATAAAAAGAGGCACTTTTTCTGATGAAGGTTCAAATGAAGTCCCAAAATATCAACTATTTCTTTTGATAGATACTGCCTGATTTGCTGAGTTCTTCTGGCATTTTGTGTGTGTTGCATTTTCTTTGTATAGTGGGAAATCTTCTCTTAGGCTAGGTCACAACTTGTGCCAGTGCAAAGAGATGGAGAAGGGCATCAAGAGCAAGAGGGAAAGAGAGAGAAGGTAGCGTGAAAGGTTGTCAGGTCTGTGGTTCCTTCTGGCATTCTGCAGATCAGCTCATTCAGTGGATGATAAGTATTAGCTTGTTTTCTATACTGCTATTTCATTAACCATTTGCTTTCCATTTTGTTTTGCATATTTTATACAATTCTAATGAAGTGATTTCTAGTGATTTAACACGTTACAGTGACTCCCTTGTTTGCTATTGTACTTTGCTGGATCAGAAAAGAATATGGAACAAATTTTAATATATTTGTTACAGATTTTATGAAAAGATCATAATCCTAGAGGGACATGTTTTGATTTTGGGGGATATGGTCAATTTCCCCTGATTTTTGGATGATATATCACTTTCAACTGATCGTAACAAGTTCTTACCCAGTTTTCCCAACAGAATCTGGCCTACATCTTTGATGTCATTGTACTCATGGAGCTGGTCAATGTGCTGGTCAAGTTCTTCGAGAGTACATCCTCTGCAACCAAAGAAGTATACTAGTGATTCCTGCACACACACAGTCACATCTTGTACTTAATGTTGAGGCACCTCCACATTGTAATTTCAGGGCAGCATATCATACAGGGTAACATAATAACTTTTTATCTCCAATGTGGCTACAAGAGCAAGTCAAAGGCTGGGAATCCTGTGGTGACTAACTCATCCCCCTAACTCCCTAAAACATGTCCACCATCTACAAGGCTCATCAGGAGCGTGACGGAATACTGTCCACGTGCCTGGATAAGTGCAGCTTAAGAAGCTCAGCACAATACAGGACATAAGGGCCCTCCATCACCATTCACTCAGTCCACAGTGGCAGCAGTTCTTACCATTCACACGACACACTGAAATAACTCACCTTAGAAAGCACATTCCAAACTCACCAAACCACATGGTAGCATAGTGGTTAGCACAATGCCTTACAGCACCAGTAACCCACGTTCAATTCCACTGCCACCTGTAAGGAGTTTGTATGCTCTCCATGATTCCTCTGGGTGGTCCGGTTTCCTCCCACATTCCAAAGACATACGGGGTAAGGTTTGTAACTTCTGGGCATGCTACGTTGCCGCCAGAAGAGTGGCAACACTTTCTGGCTGCTCCCAGTGCATCCTCTGACCCTGTTAGTCATTGATGCAAACAACACATTTCACAAAATCTATCGATATCTACATGACAAATAAAGCTAATTGTTAATCTTTATCTTTTAATCTTTAATCTCTACCAGCTGGGAGGACAAGGGCAGCAAAAGCACAGGAACACCACTGCCTGGATGTTGCCTCCAAGTCACACACCATCCTGACTAGGAAATATATCACCATTCCTACACCAGTGCAGTGTCAAAATCCTTGAGCTCCCTCTCTTACACTTCAAGGGGTGGTACTCCGTACTTCCTGAAAAGCATTCAACTCTGTTTGTAACAACTAGAACATAGAAAAACATACAGCAGAATACAGGCCCTTCAGCCCACAATGCTGTGCCGAACATGTACTTACTTTAGAAATTACCCAGGGTTACCCATAGCCCTCTACTTTCCTAAGCTCCATGTACCTGTCCAGGAGTTGTTAAAAGACCCTATTGTATCCGCCTCCAACACTGTCGCCGGCAGCCCATTCCACGCACTCACCACTCCCTGCGTAAAAAACTTACCCCTGACATCTCCTCTGTATCTACTTCCAAGCACCTTAAACCTGTGCCCTCTCGTGTTAGCCATTTCAGCCCTGGGAAAAAGCCTCTGACTATCCACACGATCAATGCCTCTCATCATCTTACACTCCTCTATCATCCTCCGTCACACCAAGGAGAAAAGGCCGAGTTCACTCAACCTATTCTCATAAGGCATGCTCCCCAATCCAGGGAACATCCTTGTAAACCTCCTCTGCACCCTTCCTATGGTTTCCACATCCTTCCTGTAGTGAGGTGACCAGAACTGAGCACAATATTCCAAGTGGGGTCTGACCAGGGTACTATACAGCTGTAACATTACCTCACGGCTCCTAAACTCAATCCCACGATTGATGAAGGTCAATGCCTCGTATGACTTCTTAACCACACAATCAACCTGTGCAGCAGCTTTGAGTATCCTATGGACTCGGACCCCAAGATCCCCCTGATCCTCAACACTGCCAAGAGTCTTACCATTAATACTATATTCTGCCATCATATTTGATCTACCTAAATGAACCACTTCACACTTATCTGGGTTGAACTCCATCTGCCACTTCTCAGCCCAGTTTTGCATCCTATCGATGTCCCACTGTAACCTCTGACAGCCTTCCACACTATCCACAACACCCCCAACCTTTGTATCAGCAAATTTACTAACCCATCCCTCCACTTCCTCATCCAGGTCATTTATAAAAATCACAAAGAGAATGGGTCCCAGAACAGATTCCTGAGGCACATCACTGGTCACCAACCTCCATGCAGAATATGACCCATCTACAACCACTCTTTGCCTTCTGTGGGCAAGTCAATTCTGGATCCGCACAGCAAGGTCCCCTTGGATCCCATGCCTCATTACTTTCTCAATAAGCCTTGCATGGGGACCTTATCAAATGCATTGCTGAAATCCATATGCACTACATCTACTGCTCTACCTTCATTAATGTGTTTAGTCACATCCTCAAAAAATTCAATCAGGCTCATAAGGCACGACCTGCCTTTGACAAAACCATACTGGCTATTCCTAATCATATTATGCCTCTCCAAGTGTTCATAAATCCTGCCTCTCAGGATCTTCTCCATCAACTTACCAACCACTGAAGTAAGAACTAGAACTAAAACTTTTTTTTTAAAAAAGTCACAATGCGTTTATCTCTCTGGATTTAAATACTCCAACTTCCTGGATCAGATGAGAATTAGGGTCCCAATAACTACCTCTGCTAGGCTCAATAAGCAACTCATCCAGTCCTACACCAAATAAATATTGTGCTCCTGAGGGAAAAAACTAAAGTATCTGTATACTGTACAATACAGTTCAAGAGAATGCAGGCACAAGACAGACTGCAGTTGGCTGGAAATCTGGAACACACCCAAACTGCTGGAAGAACTCACCAGGTCAGGCAGCATCGATAGAGGTTGAAGGACAGTCAACATTTTGAGTTGATGTTTCCCAAAGTTCCAGCATTTTGTGTGTAGGACCTAAAGATTATATCTAACAATCTACCTTGATGTTTCCTGAAATATTGACTGTCCACTTGCTTCCGAAGATGCTACCTTACCCACTGAGTTCCCTCTGCATTTTGTTTGCTGGACCGAGTGAATAAGTTCATTTTTCAGAGGACTTGGGGTTGTACATGGTGACATACATATACTTTGATAATAAACTAAATTTGAACAAAATTCTAAACTTGACAGATTTAAGTCATGGTATGAATGGAACTATGACTGATAATAACCCATCTTCAGAATTTCTACAGGAAAACTGCAATTGCTACAAGTCTACGATAAACAGAAAATGCTGAAAATAGTTGACAGGCAGCCAGCATCTGTGGAGAGAGAAAAATCAAGTTTACATTTAATCTTTCTTAACAAAGGGTCTTGGCTGACCCAGTTGTAGACTCTTAACTGCCCTCTAAGATGACTGGGAATGCCACTGTTCAAGGACACAATGAAAGGTCATCCAACTGAAATGTTAACTCAGTTTCTCTTTGCACAGACACTGCCTGACAAGCTGACTGTCACCAACATTTATTGTTTTATTCCTAGAAAAGAAAAATTGAGTTCTATGCTCAATTTTTGAATTGAGGGAAGAGTTAGACTGATTTTGGGATAAGTTAAAAGAATCATAGGCTGAAGGCCCTGTACTGTTTATGTTCTAAATAGCATGTTTCTGCACTTTGATTGGCTTCTTGTCAAAAATTTGCATGATCAAGGCAAACAACAAACTTACTCCGAGATCAGTTCAGCAATCTGCCGGTCCAGCTCTTCAGATTTCTTCTTCAGACTTGCAAGTTCAGTCTGAAGATCAGTAGCATTGAGCTCTGTACTCCGGTGGGTTGATAGAGACTGTAGGTGAGAGAAAATTTAGTGACAGCAGTAATGAATGGGCTTGGATCCAAAATATTAACTGTTCCTTTCTCTACAGATGCTACCTGATCTAATGAGTGTTTCCAGCATTTTTTTTGCTTTTATTTTAAAGGAGGAAAATAAACAGTAGATTCAGTATGAAGTGTAGTATCTCACAGGTAATAAAGTAAAAGGAAATTAGTTTCTCTTTACAAAGGGAGAAAACGGACAGGAGATTGCTCAAGAACTTGATTTCATAATAAAAATTTTAAAAATAACTTAATTCTTAATAAAAATTGAAAATGCCAGGTTCATAGCACAGCAGTTAGCATAATCAGAGAAGTGTTGAGATGGGTAATAAATCAGCCATGATCAAACAGCAGAGCAGACTCAATGGGCCAAACAGCCCAATTCTCCTCCTTTATCGTATGCTATCTCCATTACAGTACCAATGACCTGGGATCATTTCCGTCACTGTTTGTAAGAAGTTTGTATGTTCTCCCCATGACCATGTGGGTTTCCTTCGGGTAACCTGTCCACATTCCAAAGACGTATGGGTTAGTAGATTATCTGGCCACATTTGATGGTTGGTGTAATTGGATTACGCAGGCTCGTTGGACCGAAAGCACCTGTTACTGTGCTGTACCTCTAAATAAAATAAACAGTGCAGATCTAAAACTGTAAATCTAAAACAAAACCAGAAAATGCTAGAAACACTTGGCAAGTCAGGCTGCATCTGTGGGAAGAGAAACAGATAATGTTTCTGATCCTTTATCAGTCTGGAACGTTGACTCAGTTTTACTTCACACAAATGCAACATGATCTTCCAAGTATGTCCAATCTTTTCTGGTTTTTGTTTTGAACTTCATTACTTTGATCTGTCTTTTCAAATCTGCCAGCAGACCCACTTGAGAGAGCATTCAGATACTCACTGGTGACTTAAATCTTGCATTTAATTTTTTGGATGGTTCAACAGGTGTCCTGTGAACAAGAGAAAAACCATTAGTCAAAACATATACTACAATATTTAGACTTGGCCCACAACTGTCTTTTTACATCTTGGTTCATCCATCCAGAAAGATTTCATATTATCCTGCCACATGAATACATCCAACTCTTGTGAGCCAGAGCTTTTTTCTTTGGAGCGAAGGAGGATAACAGGTGACTTGATAGAGGTGTACAAGATAAGAGGCACAGATCATGCAGACAACCAGAGACAATTTCCCATGGTGGAAATGGCTAACACCAGGGGGTATAATTTTAAGGTGATTGGATGAAAGCATGGGGGGGCGGTGGATGTCAGAGTCAAGTTAAAAAAAAATACAGAGTGGTGGGCGTGTGGAAAGCAATGCCATGGGTGGTGGAAGAGGCAGATACATTAGGGATATTTAAGAGACTCTTAGGTAGGCACTTGGATGATATAAAAATGGAGGGCATGTGGGAGCAAAGGGTCAGATTGATCTGAAGAGTAGGTTAAAAGGTCGGCACAACATCTTGGGCCAAAGAGTCTGTACTGTGCCATAATGTTCTAAGTTCTTCCTCAAGGGACACCTCTGTCCTATTTGTGAGGTTATCCATTTTGGTGGCAAAAACAGGAAAACAGATTATTATCTGAGTGGTGGCCGATTAGGAAAAGGGGAGGTGCAACGAGACCTGGTTGTCATTATACACCAGTCATTGAAAGTGGGCATGCAGGTACAGCAGGCGGTGAAAAAGGCAAATGGTATGCTGGCATTTATACCGAGAGGATTCGAGTACAGGAGCAGGGAGGTACTACTGCAGTTGTACAAGGCCTTGGTGAGACCACACCTGGAGTATTGTGTGCAGTTTTGGTCCCCTAATCTGAGGAAAGACATCCTTGCCATAGAGGGAGTACAAAGAAGGTTCACCAGGTTGATTCCTGGGATGGCAGGACTTTCATATGATGAAAGACTGGATCGACTAGGCTTATACTCGTTGGAATTTAGAAGATTGAGGGGGGATCTTATTGAAACATATAAAATCCTAAAGGGATTGGACAGGCTAGATGCAGGAAGATTGTTTCCGATGTTGGGGAAGTCCTGAATGAGGGGTCACAGTTTGAGGATAAAGGGGAAGTCTTTTAGGACCGAGATTGGGAAAAACTTCTTCACACAGAGAGTGGTGAATCTGTGGAATTCTCTGCCACAGGAAACAGTTGAGGCCAGTTCATTGGCTATATTTAAGAGGGAGTTAGATATGGCCCTTGTGGCTAAAGGGATCAGGGGGGTATGGAGAGAAGGCTGGTACAGGGTTCTGAGTTGGATGATCAGCCATGATCATACTGAATGGCCTACTCCTTCACCTATTTTCTATGTTTCTACGGAACTCCATGCAGTGATGATCACAGTGACAATGGTTCTGATTTAACTTATTTTAAAATTACCTTATTTTAACCTCTTTCCCCGTTAGTCCCACCTTTCCCAATGATCTTTCCTTCTACTAACAAATTTCTGAAAGTTTATGAATTCATTCTTGTTATTCCCTTTTTTGCACTATTATTTTAGTTATTTTTGTCTTTGCCCTGTACTGCCACACAACAACTACTTTCACATCCTACAAGTCAGTGATAAACTTGATTCTGAGTTCCAATGAAAGGTTGCAGGTCTGAAATATTTATGGTTTCTGTTTCCACAGATGCTGCCTGACCTACCAACAGTTCTGAGCATTTGCTGTAACACACATAAAACGCTGGAAATTCAAAGAAACACACACAAAATGCTGGAGGAACTCAGCAGGCCAGGCAGCATCTATGAAGAGGAATAGAGTTGATCTTTCAGGCCGAGACCTAAGGGTTTCAAAGGAAAGTTCCTCCAGCATTTTGTGTGTGTTACTCTGGACTTCCAGCATCCGCAGAATCTTTCGTATCAAGTATTTACTGTTTTTATTTCAGATTTCCAGATGTCTTACTTTGTCCTCTACAAACTGCCAGCATTTACACTGTGGTGTTCTGAACTGACATTGTCCATATCATTGCAGATGAAAGATTGGCTCATAGCTTTAGAGCCCAAGTGAAACATTCATTTCTATTATGCCTCTCCTCTGTCACCAGCAACAGAATCATATACATGGACATCAGTATTCAGCTCTTCTTAAGTCTTTTATTTGAAACGAATGAAAAACGCTGCTCATTTGCCATCAAAATCGTTAACAATTCAATTGATTTTGTCTCAATTACGCTAAACATTGGCCGGCTGGTGGCGTAGTGGCATTAGCGCCTGACTTCGGAGGGAAGGCTCCCGAGTTCGAACCCAGCCGGCTCCCCTGGCATGCTTTCCATGCGTGCTGGGTTGAGCGTCGAGCTAGCAACTCGACCTCATAAAAAAAAAAATTGCCTGCTACAGAAACATCAATAGCAAAAAGTTGATGGCCTATGCTCTCTCGTGAGGTTAACGGTAATTTCTCTTTCTCACACTGAACTGGCATCCGGTCTCCACTTGTCAGCCCTCTATTTGTTATCTGATGTGGGTTTCCAGATTGATGCATGGAGACTACTGACATGATGTCCCAGAAGATTATCTCTCAAACAACGGGTGAAACATTTACTTTAGACATGGGAGCAGAATTAGGCCATTCAGCACATCAAGTCTGCCCCACCATTCCATCATGGCTGATTTATCATTCCTCTCCAGACTTCTCCCAGTAACCTTTGACACCCTTGTCAATCAAAGTTCAAACTAAATTTATCAAAGTATATATGCATCACCATACACTACCCTGAGATTCATTTTCTTGTGGGCATTCACAGTCAATACAAACAATAGAATCGATGAAAAACCACATAAAAAGGCAAACAAGCTATGTGCAAAAGTCAAACTGTGCAAATACAAAAAAAAATACACAATAAATAATATTGAGAACATGAGATGTACAGTCCTTGAAAGTAAGTTGTTAGGTTGTGGAATCAGTTTAGTGTTGAGGTGAGTGAAGTTATTCAAGAACTTAACCTCTGATTTAAATAACCAATATTTCTCCACTCTCCTCCACTTAGCCAGCTAACTGCTCTTCCTATTATGGGTCTCATGCTTGAAAATCTCACTGGTATTGCCTGGGAGAGGCACATTTCAAGGCAAAGGCAGAATGGAGCATCGTCGAGATTGATCTCGAGTATTATTCTTGACAGTGCCTAATAAGTACTACACTTCATAGGCTTGTTGACCAATACTTTGGATTGGTAGGACACATACAACCTTAAATCTATTTCCTCTATACTTATTTCAACACAAGTTAACCAACCCTTCTTTAACAAATATAGAAACATACTCAGTGGCCACTTTATTAGGTACACCTGCTTGTTAATGAAAATACTTAGTCAGCCAATCATGTAGTAGCAATTTAATGCATTAAAACATGCAGACACGGTCAAGAGGTTCAGATCAAATATCAGAATAGGGAAGAAATGTGATCAAAGTGACTTTGACCGTGGAATGATTGTTGGTGCCAAACAGAGTGGTTTAGGTCTCTCAGAAACTGCTGACCGCTTGGGATTTTCTCCCAAAGTTTACAAAGAATTGGGTGAAAAACAAAAAAAAAACCATGAATAGCAGTGCTGTGGACGAAAACACTTTGACAATGACAGAGTTCAGAGGAGAATGACTAGACTGTTTCAAGCTGACAGGAAGGCGACAATAACTCAAATAACCATACGTTACAACAGTGATGTGCAGAAGAGTATCTCTGAATGTACAACATGTCAAACCTTGAAGTGGATGGGCTACAGCAGCAGAAGACCACACAGGGTTCCACTGCTGTACCTAATAAAGTGACCACTGAGTGTAGAACACAGCACAGTACAGGGCTTTGTAGGCCTGTACTCTGCTACAAGGCACAGCAGATTTGATAGACCAAGTAGCCTAATTCTGCTCCAATGTCTTATGGTTTTTTGGCCCACAATGTTATGCAAACTCTTTAACCTACTCCAAGATTGATCTAACCCTTCCTTCCCACAAAGCCCTTCATGTTTCTTTCATCCATGTGCCTATCTACAAGTCTCTTAAATGTTCATACCTGATCATAAATCATTGCATAAAGAACTAGAAACTCAAACTGACATTCACTTTCAGTGTCAGAGAGCGTGGAAAAAGATGCCCTACAGCCCAACTCACCAATGCCAAACAAAATGTCTACCTATGCCATTCTGATTTGCCTGGGGACATGCAACAGCAACAGGATTTTTTTTTTAATGGGGCTGTTATAAGTTCTTAGAATCAATCAATCCTCACATTAAATAAAAGGGTTTGTTGGAGGACAGTGAAACTATTGCCAGTAATCTTAGGAATGGATATCAATGCACAGACTTAAGATGACTGGCATGAGAAGCATTTTGAAAGTGAGCGTTGTAATCAATTTGTCATGAGAGGTATATTCTCTGGAGAAAGGTACTGAGATGAGATGTAACTTGGAAAGCAATCTAACCATGTTTAAACCCTCCACCATCTGGGGAGGGTTTAAATTAATTTGGCAGAAGGTGGGAACTGGAGTGAAAGGACTTAAGATAGGACGGATGGTTTAAAAAAAAGCAAAGATAGCATGCAGTTAGACTGTCAGGAAGGACAGGCAGATGATGGGACAAAATTGCAGCAAGCAGGTGGAGTACCAGTGCATTAGGAATGCGGAATCAAAAAGGGTAGCAAATAGAGCACTCGAAGTGTTATACCTCAATGCAGAGTATAAGAAATAAGGTGGATGATCTTGTTGCATTATTACAGATTGTCAGGTATGATGTTGTGGCCATCACTGAATCGTGGCTGAAAGATGGTTGTAGTTGGGAGCTGAATGTCCAAGGTTACACGTTGTATCAGAGGGATAGGAGGATAGGCAGAGGGGGTGGTGTGGCTCTGCTGGCATCAAATTAGTAGAAAGATGTGGTTTAGGATCAGAAGATGTTGAATCCTCGTGGTTGAGCTAAGAAACTGCAAGGGTAAAAGGACCCCAATGGCAGTTATATACAAACCTCCAAAAGTAGCTGGGATGTGGACCACAGGTCACAACTGGAGATGGAAAAGACAAGTTAAAAGGGCAATGCTATGATAATCATGGGAGATTTCAACATGCAGGTCAATTGGGAAAATCAGGCTGGTAATGGATCTCAAGAGAACGAGTTTGTTGAACGCCTACAAGATGGCTTTTTAGAGCAGTTTGACATTGAGCCTGCTAGGGGATCAGTTACACTGGATTAGGTGTTATGTAATGAACCGGAGGTTATTAGGTAAAAGAACCCTTAGGAGACAGGAGAAAGTAAAGTCTGACATAGCAGTATGTCAGTGGAGTAAGGGAAATTACAGTGGTATGGGAGAGGAGAGTTACCAAAGTAAATTGGAAGGAGCTGCTGGCAGGGATGACAGCAGAGCAGCAATAGCGCGAGTTCTGGGAAAAATGAAGAAGGCGCAGGATAGATGTATTCCAAAAACAAAGAAATACTCAAATGGCAAAATAGTACAACTGTAGCTGACAAGGGATGTAAAAGCAAAAGAGAGGGTATACAACAAAACAAAAATTAGCAGGAAGATAGAGGATTGGGAAGTTTTTAGAAATCTACAGAAAGCAACTAAAAGAATCATTGAGGGAAAAGATGAAATATGAAAGCAAGCTAGCAAACAATATCAAAGTAGATAGTGAAAGCTTTTTCAAGTATGTAAAAATAAAAGAGAGATTAAAGTGGATATAGGACCACTAGAAAATGAGGCCAGAGAAATAATAACGGGGGACAAGGAGATGGCAGATGAACTAAATGAGTATTTTGCATTGGTTTTCACTGTGGAAGAGACTAACAATGTGCCAGGTGTTCAAGAGTGTGAGGGAAGAGAAGTAAGTGTAGTTGCTATTACAAGGGAGAAAGTGCTCAAAAAGCTGAAAGACGTAAGGATACATAAGTCACCCGGACCAGATGAACTGCACCCTAGGGTTCTGAAAGAGGTAGCAGTAGAGATTGTGGAGGCCCTAGTAATGATCTTTCAAAAAATTATTGGACTCTGGCATGGTGCCAGATGACGAGAAAATTGCAAGTGTCACTCCACATTTTAAGAAAGGTGGAAGGCAGCAGAAAGTAAGTTATAGACCAGTTAGCCTGACCTCGGTGGTTGGGAAGATGTTGGAGTCAATTGGTAAGGATGAGGTGATGGAGTACTTGGTGACACAAGACAAAATAGGACAACATCAGCATGGTTTCCTGAAGTGAAAATCTTGCCCGATGAACCTGTTGGAATTTTTTGAGGTGATTACAAGTAGGATAGATAAAGGAGATGCAGCTGATGTTGTATATTTGGATTTTCAGAAGGCCTTTGACAAGGTGCCACACCTGAGGCTACTTATCAAATTAAGAGCCCATGGTATTACAGGAAAGTTACTGGCATGGTTACAGCATTGGCTGATTGGTAGAGGCAGTGAGTGGGAATAAAATGATCCTTTTCTGGTTGGCTGCCAGTGACTAGTGGTGTTCCGCAGGGGTCGGTGTTGGGACGTTTCTTTTTATGCTGTATATCAATGATTTAGATGATGGAATAGATGGCTTTGTTTCCAAGTTTGCAGATGATACGAAGATTGGTAGTGTTGAGGAAACAGGTAGGATGCAGAAAGACTTAGACAGATTAGGAGAATGGGCAAGAAAGTGGCAAATGAAATACAATGTTGGAAAATGCATGGTCATGCACTTTGGTAGTAGAAATAAGCATGTAGACTATTTTCTAAATGGGGTGAAAATCCAAAAATCTGAGATGTAAAGGGACTTGGGAATCTTTGTGCAGAACACCCTGAAGGTTAACTTGCAGGTAGAGTCAGTGATGAGGAAGGAAAAGGCAATGTTAGAATTAATTTCAAGAGGTCAGAATACAAAAGCAGGGATGTGATGCTGAGGTTTTATAAGGCACTGGTGAGGACTCACCTTGAGTATTGTGAACAGTTTTGGGCTTTTCATCTAAGAAAAGGTGTGCTGGCATTGGAGAGGGTTCAGAGGAGGTTCACAAGGATGATTCCGGGAATGAAAGAGTTATCATATGAAGAACCTTTGATGGCTCTGGGTTTGTACTCGCTGGAATTTAGAAGGTCAAGGGGGGGGAATCTCACTGAACCCTTTCGAATGTTGAAAGGCCAAGACAGAGTAGATGTGGAAAGGATGTTTCCCATGGTGGGAGAGTCTAGGACAAGAGGGCACAGCCTCAGGATAGAGGGGTGTCCATTTAAAATAGAGATGCAGATAAATTTCTTTAGTCAGAGGGTGGTGAATTGTGGAATTTATTACCACAGGCAGCTGTGGAGGACAGGTCGTTGGGTGTATATAAGGAGGAGATTGATAGGTTCATGATTGCACATGGTATCACAAGTAGAAGGCCAGGGATCGGGCTGAGGAGTGAAAAACAAGGATCAGCCATGATTGAATGATGGAGCAGACTCGATGGGCCAAATGGCCTAATTCTGCTCCTATATCTTATGGTACGGAGGGGACACTGCATATGATCAGAAAAAGCAGTAGAGTTGCAAACTCAGCCAGTTCCATCGTGTAGACTCGCCTCCCCAACATCAAGGATATCTTCACAGGTCATGCCTCAAGAAGGTGGAACCCATCATTAAGTACTTCCACCACCCAGGACATGCCCACTTCTATTTGCTATGAGACAGGAGGTACAGGAGCCTGAAGACGCAATGTTTTAGGAACAGCTTCTTCCCAACTGCTATCAAATAGCTGAACAGACAATGAACCCATAAACACTACCTCACTATTTTTTTTACTCAGAGCATTGAACAGTACATCACAGGAACAATATTGTGCCAAACAACTTAAATTGGTAATCAAACAGCAACTAAATTAACCTCTTCTGCCTCGCATTGTCCATATCCTTCCATTTTTCTCACATTTATAGGCCTATCTAAATACATCTTAAAAGTCCCTCATGTATCTGTCTCTAAGACCACTCTAGGAACACATTCCAGGCACCTACTGCCCCTCAAATCCTTCGAAATTACTCCCTCTGGCATGTATTCTGATATTAGACATTTCAACCCTGGAAAAAAGATGCCATCTGTTTACTCAATCTAAGACCCTCAATCTTATAAACCCCTCTCAGATTTCCCCTCAGCTTCCACTACTCCAGAGAAAACAATCCAAGTTTGTCCAACCACTCTTTATAGCACATGCTCTCTGATCCAGGTAGCATCTCTTTTAGATGCTCTTTAAAGCCTCACCATCCTTCCTATAATAGGGCGACCAGAACTGTACACAATACTCCAGATGCAGCCTAACTACAGTTTTATAAAGCTGTAACATAACTTCCTAAATTTTGATCTCAATGTCTCAACTAACAAAGGCAAGCAATAAATGCCTTCTTAACCACCCTCTCAACCTGTGCAGCCACTTTCAAGGAGCTATGAACTTGGATCCCATGATCCCTCTGCTCATCAACACTTAAGGATCTTGCCCCTTACAGAGTACTATCCCTTTACATTTGATCTACCAAGAAGCAACAATTCACATTTCTCTCGATTAAACTACTTCGCCATTTTTCTGCCCATGTCTCCAACTGATCTATATCCTGCCATTTCTTTGCCAGTCATCTAAGCTATCCACAACACCACCAACCTTCATATCATCTGCAAACTTACTAACCCACCCATCTACATTTTCATCCAAGTCATTTATGGAAATCACAAACGGCAGAGGTCCCCAGTTGATTCCTGTAGAACACCACTAATCACAGACCTCCATCTAGAATAAGTCCCATCAACCAGTACCCTCTGTCTTCTATGGACAAGCCAGTTCTGAAGCCAAACAGCCAATTCACCCCATATCCCATACATCTCAATCTTCTGGATGAATGTCCATATAAACAACACCCACAGCTCTGCCTTCATCAAAAATTTAACTAAAATTAGTAAGACAACTTGCTACAAACAAAGCCATGCTAGCTCTCCATAACTAGGCCATGGTTTTCCAAACGCTCATAAATCCTATCCCCAAGAATTCTCACCAGTAACTTCCTTACCATATATGCAAGACTCACCGGTCTACATTTTCTAGGATTATCCCTGATTCCTTTCTTGAATAATGGAAAATTAGCTCATCACCAGTCCTCAGCGACCTCACCTGTGGCTAGATAGAACACTAAGATATTGGTCAAGACCCCAGCAATCTCTTCTTTTGCCTCTCAATAACCTGGGGCATATCCTATCAGGCCCTGGGGCCTTTAAGAGACCCAACACTACCTCCTCCTTTACCTCGAAATGCCTTAGCACGTCAAAGTGCTTGGCACTGATCTCCAAATCCTCCACGTTCTTCTCCTTGGTAAATGCTGATGTAAAGTACTCGTTAACCCAATCTTTGGGCTGTGTGTAAGAAACCGGAGCACCCGGGGGAAACCCACGCATTCCACGGAAAGAACATACACAGACTCCTTACAAAGGATGCCGGAACTGAACTCCGGAACACCCCGAGCTGATAGCGTCGCGCTAATTGCTATGCTACACTAGAGTGGAGTTTCTCCCCTCTTTTCGTAACGCTCCCCTCCCACGTTTACAAACCCGGAGTGTGACAGACCTTTTGAGGGATCGGCCAAGTGTCCCCTCACCAACTGTAGGAGTAGAGGCACGGGGCAATGCCGGCGTCAGGCCACCAGAGGAGGGAGAGCCCGCATCCACCGCCAGCAGCCCCGCCATCGATTCCTCGGCCATAGTGACCGCTTCGCCGCCTCGGTCAACTTCCGCGCACGTGACAAGCAGCGGCCAATCAGACGCACTGAGGTGGTGTGGCGGACATTCGTTGTTTCGGGCCTCTGCTTCATTCTTCAGTCATATTTTCCAGAGGCATTTTGGTGTTTTTTTTTGTCTTGGAATCGGAAAATTTGAGTGCAAGATTCCTAAGCATACAGGTTTTAATATAAATTACCCAGCTGACATAACGGCATCTAAACTTCCATCTGCAAATCGACGCTCCTGATTGTAAATACACTAATTGAACCTGGAGTTGTTTTGTTCTGTTGTTTCTGCTTGTGTTGTTCTGCTGAACATTATGGGCATGCTGTGTCGGCGCCGCAATATGTGGCGAGACACGTTCTACACTGGTAGACCAGGGTTGCCAGATTGAAATTTTAATTTAAAGCCAAACAATACTAGAAAAAAAACAGAAAAAAGCCAAACAAATTTCAATATATTTTTCATACTCACATCACATGAAAATCTCCAGATCCAGGTCATTACTATCCTCTTCACTGGAATGAGTGGAACATACCGCATAAACCTTGTCTGATGTGAAGTTTTTTTTTAGCATTTCTGGACATGCAGTGAAGTCTGCAACATTTGCTTGAAAGCAATAGTTCTGCCCTGATTCTCACAATAGCATCAAGAAGATTCAGCTGCATTCTGTTTCTTGCCTTTGTTTTAATAGAGGATACAAGAGAAAATATCCTCTCAACTACAGCATTGCTGACGGGGTATTGGGCAAGTAAGGGTGGGACCTCTTTAAATCCCTGATGGTGAAGTACACCAGTCCAAAACTCTTCAGTGTCTGTTGGGAGTCCATCTTTCTTAAATGGAGCTTCTTTCCAATCCACAAAAGGCATTTTTCTGTATTGTTCTTCAATAGAAAGGCTCCGGAGGGTTCCTGTGCTGTGGAAGACGTCCTGCCTCGTCCCTGTGCTGAAGACATCGCGCCCCAGCGGCCTCAATGACTACAGACCGATGGCATTATCCTCCCACATCATGAAGACCCTGGAGAGACTTGTTCTGGAGCTGCTCCGGCCTATGGTCAGGCCACACTTAGATCCCCTCCAGTTCACCCACCAGCCCCAACTAGGAATTGAGGATGCCATTGTCTACCTGCTGAACCGTGTCTGCAACCACCTGGACAAGCCAGCGAGCACTGTGAGGGTCATGTTTTTTGACTTCTCCAGTGCGTTCAACACCATCCGCCCTGCTCTGCTGGGGGAGAAGCTGACAGCGATGCACGTGGATGCTTTCCTGGTGTCATGCATTCTTGATTACCTCACTGGCAGACCACAGTACGTGTACTTGCAATACTGTGTGTCTGACAGAGTGATCAGCAGCACTGGGGCTCCACAAGGGACTGTCTTGTCTCCCTTCCTCTTCACCATTTACACCTCGGACTTCAACTGCTGCACAGAGTCTTGTCATCTCCAGAAGTTTTCTGATGACTCTGCCATAGTTGGATGCATCAGCAAGGGAGATGAGGCTGAGTACAGGGCTATGGTAGGAAACTTTGTCTCATGGTGTGAGCAGAATTATCTGCAGCTTAATGTGAAAAAGACTAAGGAGCTGGTGGTAGACCTGAGGAGAGCTAAGGTACCGGCGACCTCTGCTTCCATCCAGGGGGTCAGTGTGGACATGGTGGAGGATTACAAATACCTGGGGATACGAATTGACAATAAACTGGACTGGTCAAAGAACACTGAGGCTGTCTACAAGAAGGGTCAGAGCCATCTCTATTTCCTGAGGAGACTGAGGTCCTTTAACATCTGCCGGACGATGCTGAGGATGTTCTATGAGTCTGTGGTGGCCAGTGCGATCATGTTTGCTGTTGTGTGCTGGGGCAGCAGGCTGAGGGTAGCAGACACCAACAGAATCAACAAACTCATCCGTAAGGCCAGTGATGTTGTGGGGATGGAACTGGACTCTCTGACAGTGGTGTCTGAAAAGAGGATGCTGTCCAAGTTGCATGCCATCTTGGACAATGTCTCCCATCCACTACATAATGTACTGGTTGGGCACAGGAGTACATTCAGCCAGAGGCTCATTCCACCGAGATGCAGCACAGAGTGTCATAGGAAGTCATTCCTGCCTGTGGCCATCAAACTTTACAACTCCTCCCTTGGAGGGTCAGACACCCTGAGCTGATAGGCTGGTCCTGGACTTATTTCCTGGCATAATTTACATATTACTATTTAACTATTTATGGTTTTATTACTATTTAATTGTTTATGGTGCAACTGTAATGAAAACCAATTTCCCCCAGGATCAATAAAGTATGACTATGACTATGACTATGACTAGTGCTGACGTTGTTTTCTGCAAGGTGTATAAAGGGTAATTTGGAAAACGTAGGCCTTGAAACTTGATTTAAAATTATCACAGGGCTCAATTTTGATAAACTTTCAAATGTGTCTCTTGCTGATGGAAGTTTACATGTAACTTGACTCAGAGCTTCTTCTAGCATAGACATACTTTGACATTTTTTATTTCTAGATGGGCCTCAGCACTATTGTTCTGTTGTACGAACTTATTACATGCTGTTAAGAATTTGATACCAAAATCAACTAAATGAATTTTTTTTTTCTGTCTTTTGGCATCATACAGTCTGTCTGAAGACTTCTGGTGTAAGAATATTAGTTGGTACAATTCATGAGGATCAGCTTTGCTATCGGAGACGCTATCCTTTGGATCTGATGTGAAAACAAGTTTCCCACTGTCAATTCATCTGGATGCAAAACATTTCTTGACGTTATCTCAAAGACTCGGGATATCCATCTCCTTGGTGTCCTGAGACCAATACCTTACCACACAAACATGCTGGGCTATAACATTCACCTAGTCACTCAGCGGTTTAAAAATTTCGAAGAAAAGCTCACACAGCCCTGAGATTCGTTTTCTGTGGGTATACTTAGAATATCCATAGAACAGTAAATATAAACTGTTCGGGAACTGATAACTGTAAACAAACTGCAAATGCAGATATAAATAAATAGAAATAAATCGATCAGGTTTATCATCACCGGCATGTGACGTGAAATTTGTTAACTTAGCAGTAGCAGTTCATTGTAATACATAGTATAGAAGAGAGAAAAATAAATAAGCAAATCAATTACAATATATGTATATTGAATAGATTAAAAATGTGCAAAAACAGAAATACTGTATATTAAAAAAGTGAGGTAGTGTCCGAACTTGAGGCGAGGCTGTAGGCAGGAGGCTGGAGAGTTGAGGCGAGGCTGGAGGCTGGAGGGACAAGACTTGAGGCGAGGCTGGAGGCTTGAGGCTGGAGGCAGGAGACTTGAGGCGAGGCTGGAGGCAGGAGATTTTAGGCGAGGCTGGAGGCTGGAGGCAGGAGGCTTGAGTCAGGCTGGAGGCTGGAGGTAGGAGACTTGAGGCGAGGCTGGAGGCTGGAGGCAGGAGACTTCAGGCGAGGCTAGAGGCTGGAGGCAGGATACTTGAGGCGAGGCTTGAGACTGGAGGCAGGAGTCTTGAGGCGAGGCTGGTGGCTGGAGGCTGGAGACAAGGCGAGACTGGAGGCAGGAGGCAGGAGACCTGACGGGAGGATGGAGGCTGGAGGCAGGAGGCTTGAGGCGAGGCTGAATTGAGGCACGGCTGGAGGCTGGAGGCAAGAGGCAGGAGAATTGAGGCGAGGCTGGAGGCTGGAGGCAGGAGACGAGGCGAGGCTTGAGGCTAGAGGTAGGAGACTTGAGGCGAGGAAGAGGCAGGAGGCTGGAGACCTCAGGCGAGGCTGGATGCAGGAACCTGAAGACTTGAGGCGAGGCTGGAGGCAGGAAACTGGGGTCTTGAGGTGATGCTGGAGGACGGAGGCTGGAGACTTGAGGCGAGGCTTGAGGCTGGAGGCAGGAGACTTGAGGCGAGGCTGGAGGCAGGAGGCTGGAGGCTGGAGGCTGGAGGCTTGAGGCGAGGCTGGAGGCTGGAGGCAGGAGACTTGAGGCGAGGCTGGAGGCTGGAGGCAGGAGACTTCAGGCGAGGCTAGAGGCTGGAGGCAGGAGACTTGAGGCGAGGCTTGAGGCTGGAGGCAGGAGTCTTGAGGCGAGGCTGGAGGCTGGAGACTTGAGGCGAGACTGGAGGCTGGAGGCAGGAGACTTGAGGCGAGGCTGGAGGCAGGAGGGTGGAGACTTGAGGCTATGCTGGAGGCAGGAGACTTGAGGTGAGGCTGGAGGCTGGAGGCAGGAGGCTTGAGGTGAGGCTGAATTGAGGCGCGGCTGGCGGCTGGAGGCAAGAGGCAGGAGAATTGAGGCGAGGCTGGAGGCTGGAGGCAGGAGACGAGGCGAGGCTTGAGGCTGGAGGTAGGAGACTTGAGGCGAGGAAGAGGCAGGAGGCTGGAGACCTCAGGCGAGGCTGGAGGCAGGAAACTGGGGACTTGAGGCGATGCTGGAGGCAGGAGGCTGGAGACTTAAGGCGAGACTGGAGGCAGGAGGCAGGAGACTTGAGGCGAGGCTGGAGGCTGGAGGCAGGAGACTTGAGGCGAGGCTGGAGGCTGGAGGCAGGAGACTTGAGGCGAGGCTGGAGGCTGGACGCAGGAGGCTTGTGGCGAGGCTGGAGGCAGGAGGCAGGAGACTTGAGGCGAGGCTGGAGGCAGGAAACTGGGGTCTTGAGGTGATGCTGGAGGACGGAGGCTGGAGACTTGAGTCGGGTCTGTAGGCTGGAGGCTGGAGGCAGGCGACCGGAGGCGTGGCTGGAGGCAGGGACTGGAGGCTGTAGGCAGGAGACTGGAGAGTGGAAACTTGAGGGGAGGCAGGATGCTGGAGGCTGGAGACTGGAGTCTGGAGAATGGAGGCTGGAGGCTGGAGTCGAAGCTGGAGGCTGCAGGCAGGAGACCTGAGGCGAGTCTGGAGGCTGGAAGCAGGATATTTGAGGCAAGGTGGAGGCCTGAGGCAGGAGACTTGAGGCGAGGCTGGAGGCTGGAGGACCTCAGGCGAGGCTGGATGCAGGAACCTGAAGACTTGAGGCGAGGCTGGAGGCAGGAAACTGGGGTCTTGAGGTGATGCTGGAGGATGGAGGCTGGAGACTTGAGGCGAGGCTATAGGCTGGAGGCAGGAGTCTTGAGGCGAGGCTGGAGGCTGGAGGTAGTAGACCTGAGGCGAGGCTTGAGGCTGGAGGCAGGAGACTTGAGGCGAGGCTGGAGGCTGGAGGCAGGAGGCTTGAGGCGAGGCTGGAGGCAGGAGGCAGGAGACTTGAGGCGAGGCTGGAGGCAGGAAACTGGGGTCTTGAGGTGATGCTGGAGGACGGAGGCTGGAGACTTGAGTCGGGTCTGTAGGCTGGAGGCTGGAGGCAGGCGACCGGAGGCGTGGCTGGAGGCAGGGACTGGAGGCTGTAGGCAGGAGACTGGAGAGTGGAAACTTGAGGGGAGGCAGGATGCTGGAGGCTGGAGACTTGAGGCGAGGCTGGAGGCTGGAGGCAGGAGACTTGAGGCGAGACTGGAGGCTGGAGGCAGGAGACTTGAGGCGAGGCTGGAGGCTGGAAGCAGGATATTTGAGGCAAGGTGGAGGCCTGAGGCAGGAGACTTGAGGCGAGGCAGGAGGCTGGAGACCTCAGGCGAGGCTGGATGCAGGAACCTGAAGACTTGAGGCGAGGCTGGAGGCAGGAAACTGGGGTCTTGAGGCGAGGCTGGAGGCTGGAGGCTGGAGACTTGAGGCGAGGCTGGAGGCTGGAGGCAGGAGACTTGAGGCGAGGCTGGAGGCTGGAGGTAGTAGACCTGAGGCGAGGCTTGAGGCTGGAGGCAGAAGACTTGAGGTGAGGCTGGAGGCAGGAGACTGTAGGCGAGGCTGGAGGCTGGAGGCAGGAGGCTTGTGGCGAGGCTAGAGGCAGGAGGCAGGAGACTTGAGTTGAGGCTGGAGGCTGGAGGCAGGAGACTTCAGGCGAGGCTAGAGGCTGGAGGCAGGAGTCTTGAGGCGAGGCTGGAGGCTGGAGGCAGGAGACTTGAGTCGGGTCTGTAGGCTGGAGGCTGGAGGCAGGCGACTGGAGGCGTGGCTGGAGGCAGGGACTGGAGGCAGTAGGCAGGAGACTGGAGAGTGGAAACTTGAGGGGAGGCAGGATGCTGGAGACTGGAGACTGGAGTCTGGAGAATGGAGGCTGGAGGCTGGAGTCGAAGCTGGAGGCTGCAGGCAGCAGACCTGAGGCGAGTCTGGAGGCTGGAAGCAGGAGATTTGAGGCGAGGTGGATGCCTGAGGCAGGAGACTTGAGGCAAAGCTGGAGGCTGGGGACTTCAGGCGAGGCTGAAGGCCAGAGACTGGAGACTTGAGGCGAGTCTGGAGGCAGGAGACCTGAGGCGAGGCTGGAGGCTGGAATCTGGAGGCTGGAGACTTGAGGCGAGGCTGGAGGCTAGAGGCAAGAGGCAGGAGACCTGAGGCGAGGCTGCAGGCTAGAGGCAGGAGAGTTGAAGCGAGGCTGGAGGCTGGAGGCAGGAGAATTGAGGTGAGGATGGAGGCTGGAGGTTGGAGGCTTGAGGTGAGGTTGGATGCACGATGCTTGAGTTGAGGCTGGAGGCAGGAGACTTGAGGCGTGGCTGGAGGCAGGAGACTTGAGGCGAGGCTGGAGGCTGGAGGCTGGAGACTTAAGGCGAGACTGGAGGCAGGAGGCAGGAGACCTGACGGGAGGCTGGAGGCTGGAGGCAGGAGGCTTGAGGCGAGGCTGGAGGCAAGAGGCTGGAGACTTGAGGCAAGGATGGAGGCAGGAGGCTGGAGACTTGAGGCGAGGCTGGAGGCTGGAGGCAGGAGACTTGAGGTGAGGCTGGAGGCTGGAGGCAGGAGGCTTGAGGCGAGGCTGAATTGAGGCACGGCTGGAGGCTGGAGGCAAGAGGCAGGAGAATTGAGGCGAGGCTGGAGGCTGGAGGCAGGAGACGAGGCGAGGCTTGAGGCTAGAGGTAGGAGACTTGAGGCGAGGAAGAGGCAGGAGGCTGGAGACCTCAGGCGAGGCTGGATGCAGGAACCTGAAGACTTGAGGCGAGGCTGGAGGCAGGAAATTGGGGTCTTGAGGTGATGCTGGAGGAAGGAGGCTGGAGACTTGAGGCGAGGCTATAGGCTGGAGGCAGGAGTCTTGAGGCGAGGCTGGAGGCTGGAGGCAGGAGACTTGAGGCGAGGCTGGAGGCTGGAGGCAGGAGACTTGAGGCGAGGCTGGAGGCTGGAGGCTGGAGGCAGGAGACTTGAGGCGAGGCTGGAGGCTGGAGGCAGGAGACTTGAGGCGAGGCTGGAGGCTGGAGGCAGGAGACTTGAGTCGAGGCTGGAGGCAGGAGGCTTGTGGCGAGGCTGGAGGCAGGAGGCAGGAGACTTGAGGCGAGGCTGGAGGCTGGAGGCAGGAGACTTCAGGCGAGGCTAGAGGCTGGAGGCAGGAGTCCTGAGGCGAGGCTGGAGGCTGGAGGCTGGAGGCAAGAGACTTGAGTCAGATCTGTAGGCTGGAGGCTGGAGGCAGGCGACCGGAGGCGTGGCTGGAGTCAGGGACTGGTGGCTGTAGGCAGGAGACTGGAGAGTGGAAACTTGAGGGGAGGCAGGATGCTGGAGGCTGGAGACTGGAGTCTGGAGACTGGAGTCTGGAGAATGGAGGCTGGAGGCTGGAGTCGAAGCTGGAGGCTGCAGGCAGGAGACCTGAGGCGAGTCTGGAGGCTGGAGGCAGGAGACTTGAGGCGAGGCTGGAGGCTGGAGGCAGGAGACTTGAGGCGAGGCTGGAGGCTGGAGGCAGGAGACTTCAGGCGAGGCTGGAGGCTGGAGGCAGGAGACTTGAGGCGAGGCTGGAGGCAGGAGACTTGAGGCGAGGCTGGAGGCTGGAGGCAGGAGACTTGAGGCGAGGCTGGAGGCTGGAGGCTGGAGACTTGAGGCTATGCTGGAGGCAGGAGACTTGAGGTGAGGCTGGAGGCTGGGGGCAGGAGGCTTGAGGTGAGGCTGAATTGAGGCGCGGCTGGCGGCTGGAGGCAAGAGGCAGGAGAATTGAGGCGAGGCTGGAGGCTGGAGGCAGGAGACTTGAGGCGAGGCTGGAGGCTGGAGGCAGGAGACTTGAGGCGAGGCTGGAGGCTGGAGGCAGGAGACCTGAGGCGAGGCTGGAGGCAGGAGACTTGAGGCGAGGCTGGAGGCTGGAGGCAGGAGACTTGAGGCGAGGCTGGAGGCTGGAGGCAGGAGACTTGAGGCGAGGCTGGAGGCTGGAGGCAGGAGACTTGAGGCGAGGCTGGAGGCTGGAGGCAGGAGACTTGAGGCGAGGCTGGAGGCAGGAGGCAGGAGAATTGAGGCGAGGCTGGAGGGTGGAGGCTGGAGAACTGAGGCGAGGCTGGAGAGTTGAGGCGAGGCTGGAGGCTGGAGGCGAGGCTGGAGGCTTGAGGCGAGGCCGGATGCAGGAGACTTGAGTCAAGGCTGGAGGCAGGAGGCTGGAGACTTGAGGCGAGGCTGGAGGCATGAGGCTGGAGACTTGAGGCGAGGCTGGAGGCTGGAGGCAGGAGACTTGAGGCGAGGCTGGAGGCTAGAGGCAGGAGACCTGAGGGGAGGCTAGAGGCTGGAGACAGGAGGCTTGAGGTGAGGCTGGAGGCTGGAGGCAGGAGACTTGAGGCGAGGAGGCTGGAGGCTGGAGGCAGGAGACTTGAGGCGAGGCTGGAGGCTGGAGGCAGGAGACTTGAGGCGAGGCTGGAGGCTGGAGGCAGGAGACTTGAGGCGAGGCTGGAGGCTGGAGGCAGGACGCAGGCGACCGGAGGCGTGGCTGGAGGCAGGGACTGGAGGCGAGGCTGGAGACTGGATGCAGGAGACTTGAGGCGAGGCTGGATGCTGGAGGCAGGAGACTTGAGGCGAGGCTGGAGGCTGGAAGCTGGAAGGTTGAGGCGAGGCTGGAGGCTGAAGGCAGGGGACTTGAGGCTGGAGGCTGGAGGCAGGAGACTTGAGGCGAGGCTGGAGGCTGGAGGCAGGAGACTTGAGGCGAGGCTGGAGGCTGGAGGCAGGAGAATTGAGGCGAGGCTGGAGGCTGGAGGCAGGAGACTTGAGGCGAGGCTGGAGGCTGGAGGCAGGAGACTTGAGGCGAGGCTGGAGGCTGGAGGCTGGAGACGTGAGTCGAGTCTGTAGGCTGGAGGTTGGATGCAGGCGACCGGAGGCGTGGCTGGAGGCTGGGACTGGAGGCTGTACGCAGGAGACTGGAGAGTGTAAACTTGAGGGGAGGAAGGATGCTGGACGCTGGAGACTGGAGTCTGGAGAATGGAGGCTGGAGGCTGGAGACTTGAGGCGAGGCTGGAGGCTGGTGGCTGGAGTTCGAGGCGAGGCTGGAGGCAGAAGACTTGAAGCAAGGCTGGAGGCTCGAGGCAGGAGACTTGAGGTGAGGCTGGAGGCAGGAGACTTGAGGTGAAGCGAGGCTGGAGGCTGGAGGCAGGAGACTTGAGGCGAGGCTGGAGGCTGGAGGCAGGAGACTTGAGGCGAGGCTGGAGGCAGGAGACTTGAGGCGAGGCTGGAGGCAGGAGACTTGAGGCGAGGCTGGAGGCTGGAGGCAGGAGACTTGAGGCGAGGCTGGAGGCTGGAGGCAGGAGACTTGAGGCGAGTCTGGAGGCAGGAGGCTGGAGACTTGAGGCGAGGCTCGAGGCAGGAGGCTGGAGACTTGAGGCGAAGATGGAGAGAGGAGGCTGGAGACTTGAGGCTATGCCGGAGGCAGGAGACTTGAGGTGAGGCTGGAGACTGGAGGCAGGAGATCTGAGGGGAGGCTGGAGGCTGGAGGCAGGAGACTTGAGGCGAGGCTGGAGGCTGGAGGCTGGAGGCAGGAGACTTGAGGCGAGGCTGGAGGCTGGAGGCAGGAGACTTGAGGGAGAGGCTGGAGGCAGGAGACTTGAGGCAAGGCTGGAGGCTGGAGGCAGGAGAGTTGAGGCGAGGCTGGAGGCTGGAGGCAGGAGAATTGAGGCGAGGCTGGAGGCTGGAGGCAGGAGACTTGGGGCGAGGCTGGAGGCTGGAGGCGAGGCTGGAGGCTTGAGGCGAGGCCGGATGCAGGAGACTTGAGTCGAGGCTGGAGGCAGGAGGCTGGAGACTTGAGGCGAGGCTGGAGGCTGGAGGCTGGAGACTTGAGGCGAGGCTGGAGGCAGGAGACTTGAGGAAGAGGCTGGAGGCTGAAGGCAGGAGACTTGAGGCGAGGCTGGAGGCTGGAGGCAGGAGACTTGAGGCGAGGCTGGAGGCTGGAGGCAGGAGGCTTGAGGCGAGGCTGGAGGCTGGAGACTGGAGACTTGAGGCGAGGATGGCGACAGGAGGCTGGAGACTTGAGGCGAGGCAAGAGGCAGGAGGCTGGAGACTTGAGGCAAGGCTTGAGGCTGGAGGCAGCAGTCTTGAGGCGAGGCTGGAGGCTGGAGGCTGGTGGCAGGAGACGTGAAGCGAGGCTGGAGGCTGGAGGCAGGAGGCTGGAGACTTCAGGCGAGGCTGGAGGCTGGAGGCAGGAGACTTGAGGCGAGGCTTGAGGCAGGAGGCTGGAAACTTGAGGCGAGGCTGGATGCTGGAGGCTGGAGAATTGAGGCGAGACTGGAGGCTGGAGGATGGAGGGTTGAGGCTTCAGGCAAGGCTGGATGCAGGAGACTTGAGGCGAGGCAGAAGACAGGAAGCTGGAGACATGAGGCGAGGCTGAAGGCAGGGGGCTGGATACTTGAGGCTGAAGGTAGGAGAGCTAAGGCGAGTCTGGAGGCAGGAGACTTGAGGCGAGGCTGGAGTCTGGAGGCAGGAGACTTGAGGCGAGGCTGGAGGCAGGAAAATTGAGGCGAGGCTGGAGGCAGGAGACTTGAGGCGAGGCTGGAGGCTGGAGGCTGGAGACTTGAGGCGAGGCTGGAGGCAGGAGGCTGGAGACTTGAGGCGAGGCTGGAGGCAGGAGGCTGGAGACTTGAGGCTATGCTGGAGGCTGGAGACAGGAGACTTGAGGCGAGTC
This sequence comes from Mobula hypostoma, assembly GCF_963921235.1. Taxonomy (NCBI): domain Eukaryota; kingdom Metazoa; phylum Chordata; class Chondrichthyes; order Myliobatiformes; family Myliobatidae; genus Mobula; species Mobula hypostoma. The sequence goes on along the minus strand of NC_086128.1, from coordinate 54,648,814 downwards.
TGGAGGCAGGAGACTTGAGGCGAGGCTGTATGCTGGAAGCTGGCGGGATGAGGTGAGGCTGGAGGCTGGAGGCGAGGCTGGAAGCTTGAGGCGAGGCTGGATGCAGGAGACTTGAGTCGAGGCTGGAGGCAGGAGACTTGAGGCGAGGCAGGAGGCAGGAGGCTGGAGACTTGAGGCAAGGCTGGAGGAAGGAGGCTGGAGACTTGAGGCGAGGCTGAAGGCAGGAGGCTGGAGACTTGAGGCGAAGCTGGAGGCTGGAGGCAGGAGACTTGAGGCGAGGCTGGAGGCTGGAGGCAGGAGACTTGAGGCGAGGCTGGAGGCTGGAGGCAGGAGACTTGAGTCGAGTCTGTAGGCTGGCGGCTGGAGGCAGGCGACCGAAGGCGTGGCTGGAGGCTGGGACTGGAGGCTGTAGGCAGGAGACTGAAGAGTGGAAACTTGAGAGGAGGCAGGATGCTGGAGGCTGGAGAATGGAGTCTGGAGAATGGAGGCTGGAGGCTGGAGGCTGGAGCCTGGAGACTTGAGTCGAAGCTGGAGGCTGCAGGCAGGAGATCTGAGGCGAGGCTGGAGATTTGAGGTGAGGCTAGAGGCTAGAGGCAGGAGACTTGAGGCGAGGCTGGAGGCAGGAAGCTGGAAACTTGAGGCGAGGCTGGAAGCTGGAGGCAGGAGACTTGAGGCGAGGCTGGAGGCTGGAGGCAGGAGACTTGAGGCGAGGCTGGAGGCTGGAGGCAGGAGACTTGAGGCGAGGCTGGAGGCTGGAGGCAGGAGGCTTGAGGCGAGGCTGGAGGCTGGAGGCAGGAGACTTGAGGCGAGGCTGGAGACTGGAGGCAGGAGACTTGAGGCGAGGCTGGAGGCTGGAGGCAGGAGACTTGAGGCAAGGCTGGAGGCTGGAGGCAGGAGTCTTGAGGCGAGGCTGGAGGCTGGAGGCAAGTGGCAGGAGACGTGAAGCGAGGCTGGAGGCTGGAGGCAGGAGACATGAGGCGAGGCTGGAGGCTGGCGGTAGGAGACTTCAGGCGAGGCTGGAGGCTGGAGGCAGGAGACTTGTGGCGAGGCTGGAGGCTGGCGGCAGGAGACTTGAGGCGAGGCTGCTGGAGGCTGGAGGCAGGAGACTTGAGGCGAGACTGGAGGCTGGAGGCTGGAGGGTTGAGGCTTCAGGCAAGGCTGGATGCAGGAGACTTGAGGCGAGGCAGAAGGCAGGAAGCTGGTGACTTGAGGCGAGGCTGAAGGCAGGGGGCTGGAGACTTGAGGCTGAAGGTAGGAGAGCTAAGGCGAGTCTGGAGGCAGGAGACTTGAGGCGAGGCTGGAGTCTGGAGGCAGGAGACTTGAGGCGAGGCTGGAGGCTGGAGGCAGGAGAGTTGAGGCGAGGCTGGAGGCAGGAGACTTGAGGCGAGGCTGGAGGCTGGAGGCAGGAGACTTGAGGCGAGGCTGGAGGCTGGAGGCAGGAGACTTGAGGCGAGGCTGGAGGCTGGAGGCAGGAGACTTGAGGCGAGGCTGGAGGCTGGAGGCAGGAGACTTGAGGCGAGGCTGGAGGCAGGAGACTTGAGGCGAGGCTGGAGGCTGGAGGCAGGAAACTTGAGGCGAGGCTGTATGCTGGAGGCTGGCGGGATGAGGCGAGGCTGGAGGCTGGAGGCGAGGCTGGAAGCTTGAGGCGAGGCTGGATGCAGGAGACGAGTCGAGGCTGGAGGCAGGAGACTTGAGGCGAGGCAGGAGGAAGGAAGCAGGAGACTTGAGGCGAGGCTGGAGGCTGGAGGCTGGAGACTTGAGGCGAGGCGAGGCTGGAGGCTGGAGACTGGAGTTTGAGGCGAGGCTGGAGACTTGAGGCGAGGCTGGAGGCAGAAGACTTGAAGCGAGGCTGGAGGCTGGAGGCAGGAGACTTGAGGTGAGGCTGGAGGCTGGAGGCAGGAGACTTGAGTCGAGTCTGTAGGCTGGCGGCTGGAGGCAGGCGACCGAAGGCGTGGCTGGAGGATAGGAATGGAGGCTGTAGGCAGGAGACTGAAGAGTGGAAACTTGAGAGGAGGCAGGATGCTGGAGGCTGGAGAATGGAGTCTGGAGAATGGAGGCTGGAGGCTGGAGGGTTGAGACGAGGCTGGAGGCTGGAGGCTTGAGGCTATGATGGAGGCAGGAGACTTGAGGCAAGGCTGGAGGCAGGAGGCTGGAGACTTTAGGTGAGGCTGGAGGCAGGAGGCTGGAGACTTGAGGCAAGGCTGGAGGCTGGAGGCTGGAGACTTGAGGCGAGGCTGGAGGCAGGAGGCTGGAGACTTGAGGCGAGGCTGGAGGCTGGAGGCAGGAGACTTGAGGCGAGGCTGGAGGCAGGAGAATTGAGGCGAGGCTGGAGGCAGGAGGCTGGAGAATTGAGGCGAGGCTGGAGGCAGGAGGCTGGAGACTTGAGGCGAGGCTGGAGGCTGGAGGCTGGAGACTTGAGGCGAGGCTGGAGGCAGGAGGCTGGAGATTTGAGGCGAGGCTGGAGGCAGGAGGCTGGAGACTTGAGGCTATGCTGGAGGCAGGATACTTGAGGCGAGGCTGGAGGCAGTAGGCTTGAGGGGAGGCTGACTTGAGACGCAGCTGGAGGCTGGAGGCAAGAGACAGGAGACCTGAAGCGAGGCTGGAGGCTGGAGGCAGGAGACTTGAGTCGAGTCTGTAGGCTGGCGGCTGGAGGCAGGCGACCGAAGGCGTGGCTGGAGGATAGGAATGGAGGCTGTAGGCAGGAGACTGAAGAGTGGAAACTTGAGAGGAGGCAGGATGCTGGAGGCTGGAGAATGGAGTCTGGAGAATGGAGGCTGGAGGCTGGAGGCTGGAGCCTGGAGACTTGAGGCGAGGCTGGAGGCTGGAGGCAGGAGACTTGAGGCGAGGCTGGAGACTTGAGGTGAGGCTAGAGGCTAGAGGCAGGAGACTTGAGGCGAGGCTGGAGGCAGGAAGCTGGAAACTTGAGGCGAGGCTGGAAGCAGGAGGCTGGAGACTTGAGGCGAGGCTGGAGGCTGGAGGCAGGAGACTTGAGGCGAGGCAGGAGGCTGGAGGCAGGAGACTTGAGGCGAGGCAGGATGCTGGAGGCAGGAGGCTTAAGGCGAGGCTGGAGGCAGGAAACTGGGGACTTGAGGCGATGCTGGAGGCAGGAGGCACGAGACTTGAGGCGAGGCTGGAGGCTGGAGGCAGGAGACTTGAGGCGAGGCTGGAGGCTGGAGGCAGGAGACTTGAGGCGAGGCTGGAGGCTGGAGGCAGGAGACTTGAGGCGAGGCTGGAGGCTGGAGACTTGAGGCGAGGCTGGAGGCTGGAGGCTGGAGGCTGGAGACTTGAGGCGAGGCTGGAGGCAGGAGGCAGGAGACTTGAGGCGAGGCTGGAGGCTGGAGGCTGGAGACTTGAGGCGAGGCTGGAGGCTGGAGGCAGGAGACTTGAGGCGAGGCTGGAGGCTGGAGGCAGGAGACTTGAGTCGGGTCTGTAGGCTGGAGGCTGGACGCAGGCGACTGGAGGCGTGGCTGGAGGCAGGGACTGGAGGCTGTAGGCAGGAGACTGGAGAGTGGAAACTTGAGGGGAGGCAGGATGCTGGAGGCTGGAGACTGGAGTCTGGAGAATGGAGGCTGGAGGCTGGAGGGTTGAGACGAGGCTGGAGGCTGGAGGCTTGAGGCTATGATGGAGGCAGGAGACTTGAGGCGAGGCTGGAGGCAGGAGGCTGGAGACTTTAGGCGAGGCTGGAGGCAGGAGGCTGGAGACTTGAGGCGAGGCTGGAGGCAGGAGGCTGGAGACTTGAGGCGAGGCTGGAGGCTGGAGGCAGGAGACTTGAGGCGAGGCTGGAGGCTGGAGGCAGGAGACTTGAGGCGAGGCTGGAGGCAGGAGACTTGAGGCGAGGCTGGAGGCTGGAGGCAGGAGACTTCAGGCGAGGCTGGAGGCTGGAGGCAGGAGACTTGAGGCGAGGCTGGAGGCTGGAGGCAGGAGACTTGAGGCGAGGCTGGAGGCTGGAGGCAGGAGACTTGAGGCGAGGCTGGAGGCTGGAGGCAGGAGACTTGAGGCGAGGCTGGAGGCTGGAGGCAGGAGACTTGAGGCGAGGCTGGAGGCTGGAGGCAGGAGACTTGAGGCGAGGCTGAGGCTGGAGGCTGGAGGCAGGAGACTTGAGGCGTGGCTGGAGGATAGGAATGGAGGCTGTAGGCAGGAGACTGAAGAGTGGAAACTTGAGAGGAGGCAGGATGCTGGAGGCTGGAGAATGGAGTCTGGAGAATGGAGGCTGGAGGCTGGAGGCTGGAGCCTGGAGACTTGAGTCGAAGCTGGAGGCTGCAGGCAGGAGACTTGAGGCGAGGCTGGAGACTTGAGGTGAGGCTGGAGGCTGGAGGCAGGAGACTTGAGGCGAGGCTGGAGGCTGGAGGCTGGAAACTTGAGGTGAGGCTGGAAGCAGGAGGCTGGAGGCAGGAGACTTGAGGCGAGGCAGGAGGCTGGAGGCAGGAGACTTGAGGCGAGGCTGGAGGCTGGAGGCAGGAGACTTGAGGCGAGGCTGGAGGCTGGAGGCAGGAGACTTGAGGCGAGGCTGGAGGCTGGAGGCAGGAGACTTGAGGCGAGGCTGGAGGCTGGAGGCAGGAGACTTGAGGCAAGGCTGGAGGCTGGAGGCAGGAGACTTGAGGCGAGGCTGGAGGCTGGAGGCAGGAGACTTGAGGCGAGGCTGGAGGCTGGAGACTTGAGGCGAGGCTGGAGGCTGGAGGCTGGAGGCAGGAGACTTGAGGCGAGGCTGGAGGCTGGAGGCAGGAGACTTGAGGCGAGGCTGGAGGCTGGCGGCAGGAGACTTGAGGCGAGGCTGGAGGCTGGAGGCAGGAGACTTGAGGCGAGGCTGGAGGCTGGAGGCTGGAGGCTGGAGGCAGGAGACTTCAGGGCGAGGCTGGAGGCTGGAGGCAGGAGACTAGAGGCGAGGCGAGGCTGAAGGCTGGAGGCAGGAGACTTGAGGCGAGGCTGGAGGCTGGAGGCAAGAGACTTGAGGCGAGGCTGGAGACTGGAGGCAGGAGATGAGGCAAGGCCGGAGGCTGGAGGCTGGAGGCTGGAGGCAGGAGACATGAGGGCGAGGCTGGAGGCTGGCGGCAGGAGACTTCAGGCGAGGCTGGAGGCTGGAGGCAGGAGACTTGAGGCGAGGCTGGAGGCTGGACGCAGAAGACTTGAGGCGAAGCTGGAGGCTGGAGACAGGAGACTTGAGGCGAGGCAAGGCTGGAGGCTGAAGGCAGGGGACTTCAGGCTGAGGCTGGAGGCAGGAGACATGAGGCGAGGCTGGAGGCAGAAGACTTTAGGCGATGCTGGAGGCAGGAAAATTGAGGCGAGGCTGGAGGCAGGAAGCTGGAAACTTGAGGCGAGGCTGGAAGCAGGAGGCTGGAGACTTGAGGCGAGGCTGGAGGCTGGAGGCAGGAGACTTGAGGCGAGGCAGGATGCTGGAGGCAGGAGGCTTAAGGCGAGGCTGGAGGCAGGAAACTGGGGACTTGAGGCGATGCTGGAGGCAGGAGGCTGGAGACTTAAGGCGAGACTGGAGGCAGGAAGCTGGAAACTTGAGGCGAGGCTGGAGGCAGGAGGCTGGATATTTGAGGCGAGGCTGGAGGCTGAAGGTAGGAGACTTGAGGCGAGGCTGGACGCTGGAGGCAAGAGACTTTAGGCGAGGCTGGAGGCTGGAGGCAGTAGGCTTGAGGGGAGGCTGACTTGAGACGCAGCTGGAGGCTGGAGGCAAGAGACAGGAGACCTGAAGCGAGGCTGGAGGCTGGAGGCAAGAGACTCGAGGCGAGACTGGACTCTGGAGGCAGGAGACTCGAGAGGATGCTGGAGGCTAGAGGCAGGAGACGATGCGAGGCTGGAGGCTGGAGGCAGGAGAGTTGAGGCGAGACTGGAGGCTGGAGGCAGGAGAGTTGAGGCGAGGCTGGAGGCTGGAGGCAGGAGACTTGAGGCGAGGCTGGAGACTGGAGGCAGGAGATGAGGCAAGGCTGGAGGCTGGAGGCAAGAGACTTGAGGCGAGGCTGGAGGCTGGAGGCAGGAGACTTGAGGCGAGGCTGGAGGCTGGAGGCAGGAGACTTGAGGCGAGACTGGAGGCTGGAGGCAAGAGACTTGAGGCGAGGCTGGAGAATGGAGGCAGGAGACTTCAGGCGAGGCTGGAGGCAGGAGACATGAGGCGAGGCTGGAGGCTGGCGGCAGGAGACTTCAGGCGAGGCTGGAGGTAGGAGAGTTGAGTCGACGCTATATGTTAGAGGCAGCAGACTTGAGGCGAGGCTGGAGGCTGGAGGCAGGAGACTTGAGGTGAGGCTGGATGCAGGAGACTTGAGGCGACGCTGGAGGCAGGAGGCTGGAAGGGATGCTTTAGGCGAGGCTGGAGTCTGGAGGCAGGAGACTTGAGGCGAGGCTGGAGGTTGGCGGCAGGGTACTTGAGGCGAGACTGGAGGCTGGAGTCAGGAGACTTGAGGCGAGGCTGGAGACAGGAGGCAGGAGATGAGGCAAGGCTGGACGCTGGAGGCAAGAGACTTGAGGCGAGGCTGGAGACTGGAGGCCGGAGAGTTGAGGCGAGGCTGGAGGCTGGAGGCAGGAGAGTTGAGGCAAGGCTGGAGGCTGGAGGCAGGAGACTTGAGGCGAGGCTGGAGGCTGGAGGCAGGAGACTTGAGGCGAGGCTGGAGGCTGGAGGCAGGAGAGTTGAGTCGAGGCTGGAGGCTGGAGGCAGGAGAGTTCAGGCGAGGCTGGAGACTGGAGGCAGGAGACTTGAGGCGAGGCTAGAGGCAGGAGGCAGGAGACCTGAAGCGAAGCTGGAGGCTGGAGGCAGGAGAATTGTAGAGAGGGTGGAGGCTGGAGGCAGGAGGCTGGAAGTGAGGCTGCAGGCGAGGCTGGAGGCTGGAGGCAGGAGACTTGAGGCGAGGCTGGAGGCTGGAGGCAGGAGACTTGAGGCGAGGCTGGAGGCTGGAGGCAGGAGACTTGAGGCGAGGCTGGAGGCTGGAGGCAGGAGAATTGTGGAGAGGGTGGAGGCTGGAGGCAGGAGTCTTGAGGCGAGGCTGGAGGCTGGAGGCAGGAGACTTGAGGCGAGGCTGGAGGCAGAAGGCTGGAAGTGAGGCTGCAGGCGAGGCTGGAGGCTGAAGGTAGGAGACTTGAGGCGACGCTGGACGCTGGAGGCAAGAGACTTGAGGCGAGGCTGGAGACTGGAGGCAGGAGATGAGGCAAGGCTGGAGGCTGGAGGCAGGAGAATTGAGGTGAGGGTGGAGGCTGGAGGCAGGAGACTTGAGGCGAGGCTGGAGGCTGGAGGCAGGAGACTTCAGGCGAGGCTGGAGGCTGGAGGCTGGAGGCAAGAGACTTGAGGCGAGGCTGGAGGCTGGAGGCAGGAGACTTGAGGCGAGGCTGGAGGCAGGAGGCTGGAAGGGATGCTTTAGGCGAGGCTGGAGGCTGGAGGCAGGAGACTTGAGGCGAGGCTGGAGGCTGGAGGCAGGAGACTTGAGGCGAGGCTGGAGGCTGGAGGCAGGAGACTTGAGGCGAGGCTGGAGGCTGGAGGCAGGAGACTTGAGGCGAGGCTGGAGGCTGGCGGCAGGAGACTTGAGGCGAGACTGGAGGCTGGAGGCAGGAGACTTGAGGCGAGGCTGGAGACTGGAGGCAGGAGACTGAGGCAAGGCTGGAGGCTGGAGGCAGGAGACTTGAGGCGAGGCTGGAGGCTGGAGGCAGGAGACTTGAGGCGAGGCTGGAGGCTGGAGGCAGGAGACTTGAGGCGAGGCTGGAGGCTGGAGGCAGCAGACTTGAGGCGAGGCTGGAGGCAGAAGGCTGGATGTGAGGCTGCAGGTGAGGCTGGAGGCTGAAGGTTGGAGACTTGAGGAGACGCTGGACGCTGGAGGCAGGAGACTTGAGGCGAGGCTGGAGACTGGAGGCAGGAGACTTGAGGCGAGGCTGGAGGCTGGAGGCAGGAGACTCGAGGCGAGGCTGGAGGCTGGAGGCAGGAGACGAGGCGAGGCTGGAGGCTGGAGGCAGGAGAGTTGAGGCGAGACTGGAGGCTGGAGGCAGGAGAGTTGAGGCCAGACTGGAAACTGGAGGCAGGAAACTTGAGGCAAGGCTGGAGACTGGAGGCAGGAGATGAGGCAAGGCTGGAGGCTGGCGGCAGGAGACTTGAGGCGAGGCTGGAGGCTGGATGCAGGAGACTTGAGGCGAGGCTGGAGGCTGGAGGCAGGAGACTTGAGGCGAGGCTGGAGGCTGGAGGCAGGAGACTTCAGGCGAGGCTGGAGGCAGGAGACATGAGGCGAGGCTGGAGGCTGGAGGCAGGAGACTTCAGGCGAGGCTGGAGGTAGGGGAGTTGAGTCGAGTCTGTATGTTAGAGGCAGCAGACTTGAGGCGAGGCTGGACGCTGGAGGCAGGAGACTTGAGGCGAGGCTGGAGGCTGGCGGCAGGATACTTGAGGCGAGACTGGAGGCTGGAGGCAGGAGACTTGAGGCGAGGCTGGAGACTGGAGGCAGGAGACTTGAGGCGAGGCTGGAGGCAGGAGGCAGGAGACTTGAGGCGAGACTGGAGGCTGGAGTCAGGAGACTTGAGGCGAGGCTGGAGACTGGAGGCAGGAGACTGAGGCAAGGCTGGAGGCTGGATGCAGGAGACTTGAGGCGAGGCTGGAGGCAGGAGATGAGGCAAGGCTGGAGGCTGAAGGTAGGAGACTTGTGGCGACGCTGGACGCTGGAGGCAAGAGACTTGAGGCGAGGCAGGAAACTGGAGGCAGGAGACTTGAGGCGAGGCTGGAGGCTGGAGGCAGGAGACTTGAGGCGAGGCTGGAGGCAGAGGGCTGGAAGTGAGGCTGCAGGCGAGGCTGGAGGCTGAAGATAGGAGACTTGAGGCGATGCTGGACGCTGGAGGCATGAGACATGAGGCGAGACTGGAGACTGGAGGCAGGAGTTGAGGCAAGGCTGGAGGCTGGAGGCAGGAGACTTGAGGCGAGGCTGGAGGCTGGAGGCAGGAGACTTGAGGCGAGGCTGGAGGCTGGAGGCAGGAGACTTGAGGCGAGGCTGGAGGCTGGAGGCTGGAAGTGAGGCTGCAGGCGAGGCTGGAGGCTGAAGGTAGGAGACTTGAGGAGACGCTGGACGCTGGAGGCAAGAGACTTGAGGCGAGGCAGGAAACTGGAGGCCGGAGAGTTGAGGCGAGGCTGGAGGCTGGAGGCAGGAGACTTGAGGCGAGGCTGGAGGCTGGAGGCCGGAGAGTTGAGGCGAGGCTGGAGGCTGGAGGCAGGAGACTTGAGGCGAGGCTGGAGGCTGGAGGCAAGAGACTTGAGGCGAGGCTGGAGGGTGGAGGCAGGAGAGTTGAGGTGAGGCTGGAGGGTGGAGGCAGGAGAATTGCGGAGAGGGTGGAGGCTGGAGGCAGGAGTCTTGAGGCGAGGCTGGAGGCTGGAGGCAGCAGACTTGAGGCGAGGCTGGAGGCAGAAGGCTGGAAGTGAGGCTGCAGGCGAGGCTGGAGGCTGAAGGTAGGAGACTTGAGGAGACGCTGGACGCTGGAGGCAAGAGACTTTAGGCGAGGCTGGAGACTGGAGGCAGGAGATGAGGCAAGGCTGGAGGCTGGAGGCTGGAGGCAGGAGACTTCAGGCGAGGCTGGAGGCTGGAGGCAGGAGACTTGAGGCGAGGCTGGAGGCTGGAGGCAGGAGACTTGAGGCGAGGCTGGAGGCTGGAGGCAGGAGAGTTGAGGCCAGACTGGAAACTGGAGGCAGGAAACTTGAGGCAAGGCTGGAGACTGGAGGCAGGAGATGAGGCAAGGCTGGAGGCTGGCGGCAGGAGAATTGAGGCGAGGCTGGAGGCTGGATGCAGGAGACTTGAGGCGAGGCTGGAGGCTGGAGGCAGGAGACTTGAGGCGAGGCTGGAGGCTGGAGGCAGGAGACTTCAGGCGAGGCTGGAGGCAGGAGACATGAGGCGAGGCTGGAGGCTGGCGGCAGGAGACTTCAGGCGAGGCTGGAGGTAGGAGAGTTGAGTCGACGCTATATGTTAGAGGCAGCAGACTTGAGGCGAGGCTGGAGGCTGGAGGCAGGAGACTTGAGGTGAGGCTGGATGCAGGAGACTTGAGGCGACGCTGGAGGCAGGAGGCTGGAAGGGATGCTTTAGGCGAGGCTGGAGTCTGGAGGCAGGAGACTTGAGGCGAGGCTGGAGGTTGGCGGCAGGGACTTGAGGCGAGGCTGGAGGCTGGAGGCAGGAGACTTGAGGCGAGGCTGGAGGCTGGAGGCAGGAGACTTGAGGCGAGGCTGGAGGCTGGAGGCAGGAGACTTGAGGCGAGGCTGGAGGCTGGAGGCAGGAGACTTGAGGCGAGGCTGGAGGCTGGAGGCAGGAGACTTGAGGCGAGGCTGGAGGCTGGAGGCAGGAGAGTTGAGGCGAGGCTGGAGGCTGGAGGCAGGAGAGTTGAGGCGAGACTGGAGTTTGGAGGCAGGAGACTTGAGGCAAGGCTGGAGACTGGAGGCAGGAGATGAGGCAAGGCTGGAGGCTGGCGGCAGGAGACTAGAGGCGAGGTTGGAGGCTGGAGGCAGGAGACTTGAGGCGAGGCTGGAGGCTGGAGGCAGGAGACTTGAGGCGAGGCTGGAGGCTGGAGGCAGGAGACTTCAGGCGAGGCTGGAGGCTGGAGGCAGGAGATGAGGCAAGGCTGGAGGCTGGAGGCAGGAGACTTGAGGCGAGGCTGGAGGCTGGAGGCAGGAGACTTCAGGCGAGGCTGGAGGCTGGAGGCAGGAGACTTGTGGCGAGGCTGAAGGCTGGCGGCAGGACACCTGAGGCGAGGTAAGGCTGGAGGCTGGAGGCAGGAGACTTGAGGCGAGGCTGGAGGCTGGAGGCAGGAGACTTGAGGCGAGGCTGGAGGCTGGAGGCAGGAGAGTTGAGGCGAGGCTGGAAACTGGAGGCAGGAGACTTGAGGCAAGGCTGGAGACTGGAGGCAGGAGATGACACAAGGCTGGAGGCTGGAGGCAGGAGACTTGAGGCGAGGCTGGAGGCTGGAGGCAGGAGACTTGAGGCGAGGCTGGAGGCTGGAGGCAGGAGACTTGAGGCGAGGCTGGAGGCTGGAGGCAGGAGAGTTGAGGCGAGGCGGGAGACTGGAGGCAGGAGATGACACAAGGCTGGAGGCTGGCGGCAGGAGGATTGAGGCGAGGCTGGAGGCTGGAGGCAGGAGACAAGGCGAGGCTGGAGGCTGGAGGAAGAAGAGTTGAGGCGAGGCTGGAGGCTGGAGGCAGGAGACTTGAGGCGAGGCTGGAGGCTGGAGGCAGGACACTCGAGGCGATGCTGGAGGCTGGAGTCAGGAGACTTGAGGCGAGTCTGGAGGCTGGAGGCAGGAGAGTTGAGTCGAGGCTGGAGGTTGGAGGCAGGAGACTTGAGGCGAGGCTGGAGACTGGAGGCAGGAGATGAGGCGAGGCTGGAGGCTGGAGGCAGAGACTTGAGGCGAGGCTGGAGGCTGGAGGCAGGAGACTTGAGGCGAGGCTGGAGGCTGGAGGCAGGAGACTTGAGGCGAGGCTGGAGGCTGGAGGCAGGAGACTTGAGGCGAGGCTGGAGGCTGGAGGCAGGAGATGAGGCAAGGCTGGAGGCTGGAGGCAGGAGGCTGGCGAGGCTGGAGGCTGGAGGCAGGAGACTTGAGGCGAGGCTGGAGGCTGGAGGCAGGAGACTTGAGGCGAGGCTGGAGGCTGGAGGCAGGAGAGTTGAGGCGAGGCTGGAGGCTGGAGGCAGGAGACTTGAGGCGAGGCTGGAGGCTGGAGGCAGGAGACTTGAGGCGAGGCTGGAGGCTGGAGGCAGGAGAGTTGAGGCCAGACTGGAAACTGGAGGCAGGAGACTTGAGGCAAGGCTGGAGGCTGGAGGCAGGAGAGTTGAGGCGAGGCAGGAAACTGGAGGCCGGAGAGTTGAGGCGAGGCTGGAGGCTGGAGGCAGGAGAGTTGAGTCGAGGCTGGAGGTTGGAGGCAAGAGAGTTCAGGCGAGGCTGGAGACTGGAGGCAGGAGACTTCAGGCGAGGCTAGAGGCAGGTCGCAGGAGACCTGAAGCGAAGCTGGAGGCTGGAAGCAGCAGAATTGCGGAGAGGGTGGAGGCTGGAGGCAGGAGACTTGAGGCGAGGCTGGAGGCTGGAGGCAGGAGACTTGAGGCGAGGCTGGAGGCTGGAGGCAGGAGATGAGGCAAGGCTGGAGGCTGGCGGCAGGAGACTTGAGGCGAGGCTGGAGGCTGGAGGCAGGAGACTTGAGGCGAGGCTGGAGTCTGGAGGCAGGAGAGTTGAGGCGAGGCTGGAGACTGGAGGCAGGAGACTTGAGGCGAGGCTGGAGGCAGAAGGCTGGAAGTGAGGCTGCAGGCGAGGCTGGAGGCTGAAGGTAGGAGACTTGTGGCGAGGCTGGACGCTGGAGGCAGGAGACTTGAGGCGAGGCTGGAGGCTGGAGGCAGGAGACTTGAGGCGAGGCTGGAGGCTGGAGGCAGGAGACTTGAGGCGAGGCTGGAGGCTGGAGGCAGGAGACTTGAGGCGAGGCTGGACGCTGGAGGCAAGAGACTTGAGGCGAGGCTGGAGACTGGAGGCCGGAGAGTTGAGGCGAGGCTGGAGGCTGAAGGTAGGAGACTTGAGGAGACGCTGGACGCTGGAGGCAAGAGACTTTAGGCGAGACTGGAGACTGGAGGCAGGAGATGAGGCAAGGCTGGAGGCTGGAGGCAAGAGACTTGAGGCGAGGCTGGAGGCTGGAGGCAGGAGACTTGAGGCGAGGCTGGAGGCTGGAGGCAGGAGACTTGAGGCGAGGCTGGAGGCTGGAGGCAGGAGACTTGAGGCGAGGCTGGAGACTGGAGGCAGGAGACTTGAGGCGAGGCTGGAGGCTGGAGGCAGGAGACTTGAGGCGAGGCTGGAGGCTGGAGGCAGGAGACTTGAGGCGAGGCTGGAGGCTGGAGGCAGGAGACTTGAGGCGAGGCTGGAGTCTGGATGCAGGAGACTTGAGGCGAGGCTGGAGGTGGAAGGCTGGAAGTGAGGCTGCAGGCGAGGCTGGAGGCTGAAGGTAGGAGACTTGAGGCGAGGCTGGAGGCTGGAGGCAGGAGATTTCAGGCGAGGCTGGAGGCTGGAGGCAGGAGACTTGAGGCGAGGCTGGAGGCAGGAGGCTGGAAGGGATGCTTTAGGCGAGGCTGGAGTCTGGAGGCAGGAGACTTGAGGCGAGGCTGGAGGCTGGCGGCAGGGTACTTGAGGCGAGACTGGAGGCTGGAGTCAGGAGACTTGAGGCGAGGCTGGAGACTGGAGGCAGGAGAGTTGAGGCGAGGCTGGAGGCTGGAGGCAGGAGAGTTGAGTCGAGGCTGGAGGTTGGAGGCAGCAGACTTGAGGCGAGGCTGAAGGCAGAAGGCTGGAAGTGAGGCTGCAGGCGAGGCTGGAGGCTGAAGGTAGGAGACTTGAGGAGACGCTGGACGCTGGAGGCAAGAGACTTGAGGCGAGGCTGGAGACTGGAGGCAGGAGATGAGGCAAGGCCGGAGGCTGGAGGCTGGAGGCTGGAGGCAGGAGACATGAGGCGAGGCTGGAGGCTGGCGGTAGGAGACTTCAGGCGAGGCTGGAGGCTGGAGGCAGGAGACTTGTGGCGAGGCTGGAGGCTGGAGGCAGGAGAGTTGAGGCCAGACTGGAAACTGGAGGCAGGAAACTTGAGGCAAGGCTGGAGACTGGAGGCAGGAGATGAGGCAAGGCTGGAGGCTGGCGGCAGGAGAATTGAGGTGAGGGTGGATGCTGGTGGCAGGATTCTTGTGGCGATGCTGGAGTCTGGAGGCAGGAGATTTCAGGCGAGGCTGGAGGCTGGAGACTGGAGGCAAGAGACTTGAGGCAAGGCTGGAGAATGGAGGCAGGAGACTTCAGGCGAGGCTGGAGGAAGAAGACACGAGGCGAGGCTGGAGGCTGGCGGCAGGAGACTTCAGGCGAGGCTGGAGGTAGGGGAGTTGAGTCGAGGCTATATGTTAGAGGCAGCAGACTTGAGGCGAGGCTGGAGGCTGGAGGCAGGAAACGAGGTGAGGCTGGAGGCAGGAGTCTTGAGGCGAGTCTGGAGGCAGGAGGCTGGAAGGGATGCTTTTGGCGAGGCTGGAGTCTGGAGGCAGGAGACTTGAGGCGAGGCTGGAGGCTGGAGGCAGGAGACTTGAGGCGAGGCTGGAGACTGGAGGCAGGAGATGAGGCAAGGCTGGAGGCTGGAGGCAGGAGACTTGAGGCGAGGCTGGAGGCTGGAGGCAGGAGACTTGAGGCGAGGCTGGAGGCTGGAGGCAGGAGAGTTGAGTCAAGGCTGGAGGCTGGAGGCTGGAGGTAGGAGACTTCAGGCGAGGCTGGAGGCTGGCGGCAGGACACCTGAGGCGAAGCTGGAGGGTGGAGGCAGGAGACTTGAGTCGAGCGTGTATGTTAGAGGCAAGAGACTCGAGGCGAGGCTGGAGGCTGGAGGCAGGAGACTCGAGAGGATGCTGGAGGCTGGAGGCAGGAGACGAGGCGAGGCTGGAGGCTGGAGGCAGGAGAGTTGAGGCGAGACTGGAGACTGGAGGCAGGAGACTTGAGGCAAGGCTGGAGACTGGAGGCAGGAGATGACGTAAGGCTGGAGGCTGGCAGCAGGAGTCTTGAGGCGAGGCTGGAGTCTGGAGGCAGGAGATTTCAGGCGAGGCTGGAGGCTGGAGGCAAGAGACTTGAGGCGAGGCTGGAGAATGGAGGCAGGAGACTTCAGGCGAGGCTGGAGGCAGGAGACATGAGGCGAGGCTGGAGGCTGGAGGCAGGAGACTTGAGGTGAGGCTGGAGGCAGGAGACTTGAGGCGAGTCTGGAGGCAGGAGGCTGGAAGGGATGCTTTAGGCGAGGCTGGAGTCTGGAGGCAGGAGACTTGAGGCGAGGCTGGAGGCTGGCGGCAGGAGACTTGAGGCGAGACTGGAGGCTGGAGTCAGGAGACTTGAGGCGAGGCTGGAGACTGGAGGCAGGAGATGAGGCAAGGCTGGAGGCTGGAGGCAGGAGAGTTGAGGCGAGGCTGGAGGCTGGAGGCAAGAGAGTTGAGGTGAGGCTGGAGGCTGGAGGCAGGAGACTTGAGGCGAGGCTGGAGGCTGGAGGCAGGAGACTTGAGGCGAGGCTGAAGGCTGGAGGCAGGAGAATTGTAGAGAGGGTGGAGGCTGGAGGCAGAAGGCTGGAAGTGAGGCTGCAGGCGAGGCTGGAGGCTGGAGGCAGGAGACTTGAGGCGAGGCTGGAGGCTGGAGGCAGGAGACTTGAGGCGAGGCTGGAGGCTGGAGGCAGGAGACCTGAAGCGAAGCTGGAGGCTGGAGGCAGGAGAATTGCGGAGAGGGTGGAGGCTGGAGGCAGGAGTCTTGAGGCGAGGCTGGAGGCTGGATGCAGGAGACTTGATGCAAGGCTGGAGGCTGAAGGCTGGAAGTGAGGCTGGCGGCTGAAGGTAGGAGACTTGTGGCGACGCTGGACGCTGGAGGCAAGAGACTTGAGGCGAGGCAGGAAACTGGAGGCAGGAGAGTTGAGGCGAGGCTGGAGGCTGGAGGCAGGAGACTTGAGGCGAGGCTGGAGGCTGGAGGCAGGAGACTTGAGGCGAGGCTGGAGGCTGGAGGCAGGAGACTTCAGGCGAGGCTGGAGGCTGGAGGCTGGAGGCAGGAGACATGAGGCGAGGCTGGAGGCTGGAGGCAGGAGACTTGAGGCGAGGCTGGAGGCAGGAGGCTGG
Organism: Mobula hypostoma; assembly: GCF_963921235.1. NCBI lineage: Eukaryota > Metazoa > Chordata > Chondrichthyes > Myliobatiformes > Myliobatidae > Mobula > Mobula hypostoma. Next base: position 54,633,242 of record NC_086128.1, on the reverse strand, counting down.
ATGGGATGCTTTAGGCGATGCTGGAGGCTGGAGGCAGGAGACTTGAGGCGAGGCTGGAGGCTGGCGGCAGGAGACTTGAGGCGAGGCTGGAGGCTGGAGGCAGGAGACTTGAGGCGAGGCTGGAGGCTGGAGGCAGGAGACTTGAGGCGAGGCTGGAGGCTGGAGGCAGGAGAGTTGAGTCGAGGCTGGAGGCTGGAGGCAAGAGACTTGAGGCGAGGCTGGAGACTGGAGGCAGGAGACTTGAGGCGAGGCTGGAGGCTGGAGGCAGGAGACTTGAGGCGAGGCTGGAGGCTGGAGGCAGGAGACTTGAGGCGAGGCTGGAGGCTGGAGGCAGGAGACTTGAGGCGAGGCTGGAGGCTGGAGGCAGGAGACTTGAGGCGAGGCTGGAGGCAGAAGGCTGGATGTGAGGCTGCAGGTGAGGCTGGAGGCTGAAGGTTGGAGACTTGAGGAGACGCTGGACGCTGGAGGCAAGAGACTTTAGGCGAGGCTGGAGATGGAGGCAGGAGATGAGGCACGGCTGGAGGCTGGAGGCTGGAGGTAGGAGACTTTAGGCGAGGCTGGAGGCTGGAGGCAGGAGACTCGAGACGATGCTGGAGGCTGGAGGCAGGAGACTTGAGGCGAGACTGGAGGCTGGAGGCAGGAGAGTTGAGGCCAGACTGGAAACTGGAGGCAGGAGACTTGAGGCAAGGCTGGAGACTGGAGGCAGGAGATGAGGCAAGGCTGGAGGCTGGAGGCAGGAGAGTTGAGGCGAGGCTGGAGGCTGGAGGCAGGAGACTTGAGGCGAGGCTGGAGGCTGGAGGCAGGAGACTTGAGGCGAGGCTGGAGGCTGGAGGCAGGAGACTTCAGGCGAGGCTGGAGGCAGGAGACATGAGGCGAGGCTGGAGGCTGGCGGCAGGAGACTTCAGGCGAGGCTGGAGGTAGGAGAGTTGAGTCGAGGCTATATGTTAGAGGCAGCAGACTTGAGGCGAGGCTGGAGGCTGGAGGCAGGAGACTTGAGGCGAGGCTGGAGGCTGGCGGCAGGAGACTTGAGGCGAGGCTGGAGGCTGGAGGCAAGAGACTTGAGGCGAGGCTGGAGGCTGGAGGCAGGAGAGTTGAGGCGAGGCTGGAGGCTGGAGGCAGGAGACTTGAGGCGAGGCTGGAGGCTGGAGGCAGGAGACTTGAGGCGAGGCTGGAGGCTGGAGGCAGGAGACTTGAGGCGAGGCTGGAGGCTGGAGGCAGGAGACTTGAGGCGAGGCTGGAGACTGGAGGCAGGAGATGAGGCAAGGCTGGAGGCTGGCGGCAGGAGACTTGAGGCGAGGCTGGAGGCTGGATGCAGGAGACAAGGCGAGGCTGGAGGCTGGAGGAAGGAGAGTTGAGGCGAGGCTGGAGACTGGAGGCAGGAGACTTCAGGCGACGCAGGAGGCAGGAGGTAGGAGGCTGGAAGGGAGGTTTTAGGCGAGGCTAGAGGCAGAAGACGTGAGGCGAGGCTGGAGGCTGCAGGCAAGAGACTTGAGGCGAGGCTGGAGGCTGGAGGCAGGAGACTTGAGGCAAGGCTGGAGGCTGGAGGCAGGAGACTTGAGGCGAGGCTGGAGGCTGGAGGCAGGAGACTTGAGGCGAGGCTGGAGGTTGGAGGCAGCAGACTTGAGGCGAGGCTGAAGGCAGAAGGCTGGAAGTGAGGCTGCAGGCGAGGCTGGAGGCTGAAGGTAGGAGACTTGAGGAGACGCTGGACGCTGGAGGCAAGAGACTTTAGGCGAGACTGGAGACTGGAGGCAGGAGATGAGGCAAGGCTGGACGCTGGAGGCAAGAGACTTGAGGCGAGGCTGGAGACTGGAGGCCGGAGAGTTGAGGCGAGGCTGGAGGCTGGAGGTAGGAGACTTGAGGCGAGGCTGGAGACTGGAGGCAGGAGACTTGAGGCGAGGCTGGAGGCTGGAGGCAGGAGACTTGAGGCGAGGCTGGAGGCTGGAGGCAGGAGACTTGAGGCGAGGCTGGAGGCTGGAGGCAGGAGACTTGAGGCGAGGCTGGAGGCTGGAGGCAGGAGACTTGAGGCGAGGCTGGAGGCAGAAGGCTGGAAGTGAGGCTGCAGGCGAGGCTGGAGGCTGAAGGTAGGAGACTTGAGGCGAGGCTGGACGCTGGAGGCAAGAGACTTGAGGCGAGGCTGGAGACTGGAGGCAGGAGACTTGAGGCGAGGCTGGAGGCTGGAGGCTGGAGGCAGGAGACTTCAGGCGAGGCTGGAGGCTGGAGGCAGGAGACTTGAGGCGAGGCTGGAGGCTGGAGGCAGGAGACTTGAGGCGATGCTGGAGGCTGGAGGCAGGAGAGTTGAGGCCAGACTGGAAACTGGAGGCAGGAAACTTGAGGCAAGGCTGGAGACTGGAGGCAGGAGATGAGGCAAGGCTGGAGGCTGGCGGCAGGAGAGTTGAGGCGAGGCTGGAGAATGGAGGCAGGAGATTTCAGGCGAGGCTGGAGGCTGGAGACTGGAGGCAAGAGACTTGAGGCAAGGCTGGAGAATGGAGGCAGGAGACTTCAGGCGAGGCTGGAGGAAGGAGACATGAGGCGAGGCTGGAGGCTGGCGGCAGGAGACTTCAGGCGAGGCTGGAGGTAGGAGAGTTGAGTCGAGGCTATATGTTAGAGGCAGCAGACTTGAGGCGAGGCTGGAGGCTGGAGGCAGGAAACGAGGTGAGGCTGGAGGCAGGAGTCTTGAGGCGAGTCTGGAGGCAGGAGGCTGGAAGGGATGCTTTTGGCGAGGCTGGAGTCTGGAGGCAGGAGACTTGAGTCGAGGCTGGAGGCTGGAGGCAGGAGACTTGAGGCAAGGCTGGAGGCTGGAGGCAGGAGACTTGAGGCGAGGCTGGAGGCTGGAGGCAGGAGACTTGAGGCGAGGCTGGAGGCTGGAGGCAGGAGACTTGAGGCGAGGCTGGAGGCTGGAGGCAGGAGACTTGAGGCGAGGCTGGAGGCTGGAGGCAGGAGAGTTGAGGCGAGGCTGGAGACTGGAGGCAGGAGACTTGAGGCAAGGCTGGAGACTGGAGGCAGGAGATGAGGCGAGGCTGGAGGCTGGAGGCAAGAGAGTTGTGGAGAGGGTGGAGGCTGGAGGCAGGAGAGTTGAGTCGAGGCTGGAGGCTGGAGGCAGGACACTCGAGGCGATGCTGGAGGCTGGAGTCAGGAGACTTGAGGCGAGTCTGGAGGCTGGAGGCAGGAGAGTTGAGGCGAGGCTGGAGGCTGGAGGCAGCAGACTTGAGGCGAGGCTGGAGGCTGGAGGCAGGTGACTTGAGGCGAGGCTGGAGGCTGGAGGCAGGAGACTTGAGGCGAGGCTGGAGGCAGGAGAGTTGAGGCGAGACTGGAGACTGGAGGCAGGAGACTTGAGGCAAGGCTGGAGGCTGGCGGCAGGAGTCTTGAGGCGAGGCTGGAGGCTGGAGGCAGGAGAGTTGAGGCGAAGCTGGAGTCTGGAGGCAAGAGTCTTGAGGCGAGGCTGGAGACTGGAGGCAGGAGACTTGAGGCGAGGCTGGAGGCGGAGGGCTGGAAGTGAGGCTGCAGGTGAGGCTGGAGGCTGAAGATAGGAGACTTGAGGCGATGCTGGACGCTGGAGGCATGAGACATGAGACGAGACTGGAGACTGGAGGCAGGAGTTGAGGCAAGGCTGGAGGCTGGAGGCAGGAGACTTGAGGCGAGGCTGGAGGCTGGAGGCAGGAGACTTGAGGCGAGGCTGGAGGCTGGAGGCAGGAGACTTGAGGCGAGGCTGGAGGCTGGAGGCTGGAGAGGCTGCAGGCGAGGCTGGAGGCTGAAGGTAGGAGACTTGAGGAGACGCTGGACGCTGGAGGCAAGAGACTTGAGGCGAGGCTGGAGACTGGAGGCAGGAGATGAGGCAAGGCTGGAGGCTGGAGGCAGGAGACTTGAGGCGAGGCTGGAGGCTGGAGGCAGGAGACTTGAGGCGAGGCTGGAGGCTGGAGGCAGGAGAGTTGAGTCGAGGCTGGAGGCTGGAGGCAAGAGACTTGAGGCGAGGCTGGAGGCTGGAGGCAGGAGACTTGAGGCGAGGCTGGAGGCAGGAGGCAGGAGACTTGAGGCGAGGCTGGAGGCTGGAGGCAGGAGACTTGAGGCGAGGCTGGAGGCTGGAGGCAGGAGACTTGAGGCGAGGCTGGAGGCTGGAGGCAGGAGACTTGAGGCGAGGCTGGAGGCAGGAGACTTGAGGCGAGGCTGGAGACTGGAGGCAGGAGATGAGGCAAGGCTGGAGGCTGGCGGCAGGAGAGTTGAGGCGAGGCTGGAGGCTGGAGGCAGGAGACTTGAGGCGAGGCTGGAGGCTGGAGGCAGGAGACTTGAGGCGAGGCTGGAGACTGGAGGCAGGAGACTTGAGGCGAGGCTGGAGGCTGGAGGGCTGGAAGAGAGGCTGCAGGCGAGGCTGGAGGCTGGAGGCAGGAGACTTGAGGCGAGGCTGGAGGCTGGAGGCAGGAGACTTGAGGCGAGGCTGGAGACTGGAGGCAGGAGACTTGAGGCGAGGCTGGAGGCTGGAGGCAGGAGACTTGAGGCGAAGGTGGATGCTGGAGGCAGGCGTCTTGAGGCGAGGATGGAGGCTGGAGGCAGCAGACTTGAGGCGAGGCTGGAGGCAGAAGGCTGGAAATGAGGCTGCAGGCGAGGCTGGAGGCTGAAGGTAGGAGACTTGAGGAGACGCTGGACGCTGGAGGCAAGAGACTTTAGGCGAGGCTGGAGACTGGAGGCAGGAGATGAGGCAAGGCTGGAGGCTGGCGGCAGGAGAGTTGAGTCGAGGCTGGAGGCTGGAGGCAGGAGACTTGAGGCGAGGCTGGAGGCTGGAGGCAGGAGACTTGAGGCGAGGCTGGAGGCTGGAGGCAGGAGACTTGAGGCGAGGCTGGAGACTGGAGGCAGGAGACTTGAGGCGAGGCTGGAGGCAGGAGGCAGGAGACTTGAGGCGAGGCTGGAGGCTGGAGGCAGGAGACTTGAGGCGAGTCTGGAGGCTGGAGGCAGGAGAGTTGAGTCGAGGCTGGAGGTTGGAGGCAGCAGACTTGAGGCGAGGCTGAAGGCAGAAGGCTGGAAGTGAGGCTGCAGGCGAGGCTGGAGGCTGGAGGCAGGAGACTTGAGGCGAGGCTGGACGCTGGAGGCAAGAGACTTGAGGCGAGGCTGGAGACTGGAGGCAGGAGATGAGGCAAGGCTGGAGGCTGGAGGCAGGAGACTTGAGGCGAGGCTGGAGACTGGAGGCAGGAGAGTTGAGGCGAGGCTGGAGGCTGGAGGCAGGAGACTTCAGGCGAGGCTGGAGGCTGGAGGCTGGAGTCAGGAGACTTGAGGCGAGGCTGGAGGCTGGAGGCAGGAGACTTGAGGCGAGGCTGGAGGCTGGAGGCTGGAAGGGATGCTTTAGGCGAGGCTGGAGGCTGGAGGCAGGAGACTTGAGGCGAGGCTGGAGGCTGGAGGCAGAGACTTGAGGCGAGGCTGGAGGCTGGAGGCAAGAGACTTGAGGCGAGGCTGGAGACTGGAGGCCGGAGAGTTGAGGCGAGGCTGGAGGCTGAAGGTAGGAGACTTGAGGAGACGCTGGACGCTGGAGGCAAGAGACTTTAGGCGAGACTGGAGACTGGAGGCAGGAGTTGAGGCAAGGCTGGAGGCTGGAGGCAGGAGAATTGAGGTGAGGGTGGATGCTGGTGGCAGGATTCTTGTGGCGATGCTGGAATCTGGAGGCAGGAGACTTCAGGCGAGGCTGGAGGCTGGAGGCTGGAGGCAAGAGACTTGAGGCGAGGCTGGAGAATGGAGGCAGGAGACTTCAGGCCAGGCTGGAGGCAGGAGACATGAGGCGAGGCTGGAGGCTGGCGGCAGGAGACTTCAGGCGAGGCTGGAGGTAGAAGAGTTGAGTCGAGGCTATATGTTAGAGGCAGCAGACTTGAGGCGAGGCTGGAGGCTGGAGGCAGGAGACTTGAGGCGAGGCTGGAGGCTGGAGGCAGGAGACTTGAGGCGAGGCTGGAGGCAGGAGGCTGGAAGGGATGCTTTAGGCGAGGCTGGAGGCTGGAGGCAGGAGACTTGAGGCGAGGCTGGAGGCTGGAGGCAGGAGACTTGAGGCGAGGCTGGAGGCTGGAGGCAGGAGACTTGAGGCAAGGCTGGAGGCTGGAGGCAGGAGACTTGAGGCGAGGCTGGAGGCTGGAGGCAGGAGACTTGAGGCGAGGCTGGAGGCTGGAGGCAGGAGACTTGAGGCGAGGCTGGAGGCTGGAGGCTGGAGGCAGGAGACTTGAGGCGAGGCTGGAGGCTGGCGGCAGGAGACTTGAGGCGAGGCTGGAGGCTGGAGGCAGGAGACTTGAGTCGAGGGTGTATGTTAGAGGCAAGAGACTCGAGGCGAGGCTGGACTCTGGAGGCAGGAGACTCGAGAGGATGCTGGAGGCTAGAGGCAGGAGACGATGCGAGGCTGGAGGCTGGAGGCAGGAGAGTTGAGGCGAGACTGGAGACTGGAGGCAGGAGACTTGAGGCAAGGCTGGAGGCTGGAGGCAGGAGAATTGAGGTGAGGGTGGATGCTGGTGGCAGGATTCTTGTGGCGATGCTGGAATCTGGAGGCAGGAGACTTCAGGCAGGCTGGAGGCTGGAGGCAAGAGACTTGAGGCGAGGCTGGAGAATGGAGGCAGGAGACTTCAGGCGAGGCTGGAGGCAGGAGACACGAGGCGAGGCTGGAGGCTGGAGGCAGGAGACTTGAGGTGAGGCTGGAGGCAGGAGACTTGAGGCGAGGCTGGAGGCAGGAGGCTGGAAGGGATGCTTTAGGCGAGGCTGGAGGCTGGAGGCAGGAGACTTGAGGCGAGGCTGGAGGCTGGCGGCAGGATACTTGAGGCGAGACTGGAGGCTGGAGTCAGGAGACTTGAGGCGAGGCTGGAGACTGGAGGCAGGAGATGAGGCAAGGCTGGAGGCTGGAGGCAGGAGACTTGAGGCGAGGCTGGAGGCTGGAGGCAGGAGACTTGAGGCGAGGCTGGAGGCTGGAGGCAGGAGACTTGAGGCGAGGCTGGAGGCTGGAGGCAGGAGACTTGAGGCGAGGCTGGAGACTGGAGGCAGGAGATGAGGCAAGGCTGGAGGCTGGTGGCAAGAGACTAGAGACGAGGTTGGAGGCTGGATGCAGGAGACTTGAGGTGAGGCTGGAGGCTGGAGGCAGGAGAGTTGAGTCGAGGCTGGAGGGTGGAGGCAAGAGAGTTGAGGCGAGGCTGGAGGCTGGAGGCAGGAGACTTGAGGCGAGGCTGGAGGCTGGAGGCAGGAGAGTTGAGGCGAGGCTGGAGGCTGGAGGCAGGAGACTTGAGGCGAGGCTGGAGACTGGAGGCAGGAGATGAGGCAAGGCTGGAGGCTGGAGGCAGGAGACTTGAGGCGAGGCTGGAGGCTGGAGGCAGGAGACTTGAGGCGAGGCTGGAGGCTGGAGGCAGGAGACTTGAGGCGAGGCTGGAGGCTGGAGGCAAGAGACTTGAGGCGAGGCTGGAGACTGGAGGCAGGAGACTTCAGGCGAGGCTGGAGGCTGGAGGCAGGAGACTTGAGGCGAGGCTGGAGGCTGGAGGCAAGAGACTTGAGGCGAGGCTGGAGACTGGAGGCAGGAGACTTCAGGCGAGGCTGGAGGCAGGAGACATGAGGCGAGGCTGGAGGCTGGCGGCAGGAGACTTCAGGCGAGGCTGGAGGTAGGGGAGTTGAGTCGACGCTATATGTTAGAGGCAGCAGACTTGAGGCGAGGCTGGAGGCTGGAGGCAGGAGACGAGGTGAGGCTGGATGCAGGAGACTTGAGGCGACGCTGGAGGCAGGAGGCTGGAAGGGATGCTTTAGGCGAGGCTGGAGTCTGGAGGCAGGAGACTTGAGGCGAGGCTGGAGGCTGGCGGCAGGGAACTTGAGGCGAGACTGGAGGCTGGAGGCAGGAGACTTGAGGCGAGGCTGGAGGGTGGAGGCAGGAGAGTTGAGGTGAGGCTGGAGGGTGGAGGCAGGAGACTTGAGGCGAGGCTGGAGGCTGGAGGCAGGAGACTTGAGGCGAGGCTGGAGGCTGGAGGCAGGAGACTTGAGGCGAGGCTGGAGGCTGGAGGCAGGAGACTTGAGGCGAGGCTGGAGGCAGAAGGCTGGAAGTGAGGCTGCAGGCGAGGCTGGAGGCTGGAGGCAGGAGACTTGAGGCGAGGCTGGAGGCTGGAGGCAGGAGACTTGAGGCGAGGCTGGAGACTGGAGGCAGGAGATGAGGCAAGGCTGGACGCTGGAGGCAAGAGATGACGCAAGGCTGGAGGCTGGCGGCAGGAGACTTGAGGCAAGGCTGGAGGCTGGATGCAGGAGACTTGAGGCGAGGCTGGAGGCTGGAGGCTGGAGGCTGGAGGCTGGAGGCAGGAGACTTGAGGCGAGACTGGAGGCTGGAGGCAGGAGACTTGAGGCGAGGCTGGAGACTGGAGGCAGGAGATGAGGCAAGGCTGGAGGCTGGAGGCAGGAGAGTTGAGGCGAGGCTGGAGGCTGGAGGCAGGAGACTTGAGGCGAGGCTGGAGGCTGGAGGCAGGAGAGTTGAGGCGAGGCTGGAGGGTGGAGGCAAGAGAGTTGAGGCGAGGCTGGAGACTGGAGGCAGGAGACTTCAGGCGAGGCTAGAGGCAGGACGCAGGAGACCTGAAGCGAAGCTGGAGGCTGGAAGCAGCAGAATTGCGGAGAGGGTGGAGGCTGGAGGCAGGAGTCTTGAGGCGAGGCTGGAGGCTGGAGGCAGCAGACTTGAGGCGAGGCTGGAGGCAGAAGGCTGGAAGTGAGGCTGCAGGCGAGGCTGGAGGCTGAAGGTAGGAGACTTGTGGCGACGCTGGACGCTGGAGGCAAGAGACTTGAGGCGAGGCTGGAGACTGGAGGCCGGAGAGTTGAGGCAAGGCTGGAGGCTGGAGGCAGGAGACTTGAGGCGAGGCTGGAGGCTGGAGGCAGGAGACTTCAGGCGAGGCTGGAGGCTGGAGGCAGGAGACTTGAGGCGAGGCTGGAGGCAGGAGACTTGAGGCGAGGCTGGAGGCTGGAGGCAGGAGACTTGAGGCGAGGCTGGAGGCTGGAGGCTGGAGACTTGAGGCGAGGCTGGAGACTGGAGGCAGGAGACTTGAGGCGAGGCTGGAGGCTGGAGGCAGGAGATTGAGGCGAGGCTGGAGGCTGGAGGCAAGAGACTTGAGGCGAGGCTGGAGACTGGAGGCCGGAGAGTTGAGGCGAGGCTGGAGGCTGAAGGTAGGAGACTTGAGGAGACGCTGGACGCTGGAGGCAAGAGACTTTAGGCGAGACTGGAGACTGGAGGCAGGAGTTGAGGCAAGGCTGGAGGCTGGAGGCAGGAGAATTGAGGTGAGGGTGGATGCTGGTGGCAGGATTCTTGTGGCGATGCTGGAATCTGGAGGCAGGAGACTTCAGGCGAGGCTGGAGGCTGGAGGCTGGAGGCAAGAGACTTGAGGCGAGGCTGGAGAATGGAGGCAGGAGACTTCAGGCCAGGCTGGAGGCAGGAGACATGAGGCGAGGCTGGAGGCTGGCGGCAGGAGACTTCAGGCGAGGCTGGAGGTAGAAGAGTTGAGTCGACGCTATATGTTCGAGGCAGCAGACTTGAGGCGAGGCTGGAGGCTGGAGGCAGGAGACGAGGTGAGGCTGGATGCAGGAGACTTGAGGCGACGCTGGAGGCAGGAGGCTGGAAGGGATGCTTTGGGCGAGGCTGGAGTCTGGAGGCAGGAGACTTGAGGCGAGGCTGGAGGCTGGAGGCAGGAGACTTGAGGCGAGGCTGGAGACTGGAGGCAGGAGACTTGAGGCAAGGCTGGAGGCTGGAGGCAGGAGACTTGAGGCGAGGCTGGAGGCTGGAGGCAGGAGACTTGAGGCGAGGCTGGAGGCTGGAGGCAGGAGACTTCAGGGCGAGGCTGGAGGCTGGAGGCAGGAGACTTGTGGCGAGGCTGAAGGCTGGCGGCAGGACACCTGAGGCGAAGCTGGAGGGTGGACGCAGGAGACTTGAGTCGAGCGTGAATGTCAGAGGCAAGAGACTCCAGGGGAGGCTGGAGGCTGGCGGCAGGAGACTCGAGACGATGCTGGAGGCTGGAGGCAGGAGACTTGAGGCGATGCTGGAGGCTGGAGGCAGGAGAGTTGAGGCGAGACTGGAGACTGGAGGCAGGAGTTGAGGCAAGGCTGGAGACTGGAGGCAGGAGAATTGAGGTGAGGGTGGATGCTGGTGGCAGGATTCTTGTGGCGATGCTGGAGTCTGGAGGCAGGAGACTTCAGGCGAGGCTGGAGGCTGGAGGCAAGAGACTTGAGGCGAGGCTGGAGAATGGAGGCAGGAGACTTCAGGCGAGGCTGGAGGCAGGAGACATGAGGCGAGGCTGGAGGCTGGAGGCAGGAGAACGAGGCGAGGCTGGAGAATGGAGGCAGGAGACTTGAGGCGAGGCTGGAGGCAGGAGGCTGGAAGGGATGCTTTAGGCGAGGCTGGAGGCTGGAGGCAGGAGACTTGAGGCGAGGCTGGAGGCTGGCGGCAGGATACTTGAGGCGAGACTGGAGGCTGGAGTCAGGAGACTTGAGGCGAGACTGGAGACTGGAGGCAGGAGATGAGGCAAGGCTGGACGCTGGAGGCAAGAGATGAGGCAAGGCTGGAGACTGGAGGCCGGAGAGTTGAGGCGAGGCTGGAGGCTGGAGGCAGGAGAGTTGAGGCGAGGCTGGAGGCTGGAGGCAGGAGACTTGAGGCGAGGCTGGAGACTGGAGGCAGGAGATGAGGCAAGGCTGGAGGCTGGATGCAGGAGACTTGAGGCGAGGCTGGAGGCTGGAGGCAGGAGACTTGAGGCGAGGCTGGAGGCTGGAGGCAGGAGACTTGAGGCGAGGCTGGAGGCTGGAGGCAGGAGACTTGAGGCGAGGCTGGAGGCTGGAGGCAGGAGACTTGAGGCGAGGCTGGAGGCTGGAGGCAGGAGAGTTGAGGCGAGGCTGGAGTTTGGAGGCAGGAGACTTGAGGCAAGGCTGGAGACTGGAGGCAGGAGATGAGGCAAGGCTGGAGGCTGGCGGCAGGAGACTTGAGGCGAGGCTGGAGGCTGGAGGCAGGAGACTTGAGGCGAGGCTGGAGGCTGGAGGCAGGAGAGTTGAGTCGAGGCTGGAGGTTGGAGGCAAGAGAGTTCAGGCGAGGCTGGAGACTGGAGGCAGGAGACTTCAGGCGAGGCTAGAGGCAGGTCGCAGGAGACCTGAAGCGAAGCTGGAGGCTGGAGGCAGGAGAATTGTGGAGAGGGTGGAGGCTGGAGGCAGGAGTCTTGAGGCGAGGCTGGAGGCAGGAGACTTGAGGCGAGGCTGGAGGCTGGCGGCAGGAGACTTCAGGCGAGGCTGGAGGTAGGAGAGTTGAGTCGACGCTATATGTTAGAGGCAGCAGACTTGAGGCGAGGCTGGAGGCTGGAGGCAGGAGACTTGAGGTGAGGCTGGATGCAGGAGACTTG